>NC_052517.1:18418144-18620943 GCF_014356525.2 Nilaparvata lugens | reverse complement strand
AAAAGAAGAAGAAGAGGAGATTACTTTAATAGTTATTTGTGCAACTAGTGCGCAAAGTGACAGTTTGCTGCACCAAAAGAAACGTTTATGCACGAGCCGTAGGCGAGGGCGGAATGGTTTCTTGAGTGCAACAGAGGAACTTTGCGCACGTATTTCACATTTAATTTTTCCTGCAGTTACCATTTAATATGAGAAGTGGTTGATTATGCATGAAATGATGGCTGAAATCCATCAAATGTTTGTCTGTATAATTTTGTTATTAATAACAACTTTAATTTATTTTTAACTTGATAATCCAATTGAAAATTAAATTGAATCAATATAATTAATTTGAAAAAATTGAATAATATTGAGTGAATCTTAATTTCTAAATAATTTTCCAAACAATCAATTCATGAATAGAAATTATTATTTGAAATAATGAATAATTAATAATATTCTAAATGTATAATTCAATGAGTTCTCATTTATTTAAAAATCAGAAAAAATATAGATAGAACAAATTCACATTCAAAATACACGCCAACAATGTCAACAGCTGATTAGGATGACTGCAAGATAATACGCAAAGTATTAAGAGTACACAAAGTAATACTTTGCGCACTAGAGCGGAAAATTGATTCTTTGCGTTCTGTAATCAGTGCAGGAATGGTCACTTTACAAGGTAACTGTAGGAAAAGATCATAGCTATCTGTACTGACATTCATCAGAGCTCCACTGGTAGAGTAAAAGAAGTATAGAAAAAAGAAGAAGATGATGATGAAGAAGAATAAGAAGGAGGAGAAGAAGAAGAAGAAGAAGAGAAGAAGAAGAAGAAGAAGAAGAAAAAGAAGAAGAAAAAGAAGAAGAAGAAATACCAACTCACCAGAGCAAATCCCAAGAAAAACAGTTGGTCAGAAGTGAAGTTTTGAAAACCGGGAAGTTTCAGTTCAGTTTTTTCGTTCTGCATTGATTTCTTGTAGGCCAGATAAGCTTGCTGTAAACCCCCGTTATCCGCCATATTTTCACCAAGGGTTAGAAGTCCATTTACCTAGAAAAAAAGAAATAATATTCATAAATTAAATTATGAAAGAAATTTATTCAGAATAGAAATTCACGAATGACGCATCATCACATCTCAACTACTCAACTCATTAACTTGCAATTTTGCCTATCGATTCCTAAGGTGTGTACAGATATACGCGCCGCGAACATGAGCAATTCACTTTTAATCAGCTGATGCCAAGCTTTTTATATCTGTATCTTACCGTTTCTGTAAAAATACAGATATAGTCAGCTGATCAAAAGTGAATTGCTCATGTTCGCGGCGCGTATATCTGTACACGCCTCTATAGTGAGGTCCAAGCGTTATAATGGCAGTGGATAAAGATAGAAGAATAGCGATGCCGATTCTCTGAATTAATTAATTATATTTCTACACTGTCAAAAACATAATTGGCATCGTTGTGGACCTAGAAAAGGATAGTACAACCGGCTTTGTCAAATGATAGACAAGGATAGCAAAACCAAAGTTGATCAAATACTGTCATTATAACGTGGACCTCACTATAGGTTCAACTCACACTCACTCAGGTGGAGAAGAGACTGGACTCTAGTGGAGAGCATGTGTTTCCAAATGGTGACGTCACAAAGACTATAGTGTGGTCCACGTTATAATGGCAGTGTATGATTGACAATACTGTTACTGTCCTTTTCTATCATACAACAGAACAGATAGCGCTATCTCTCTCTAGCTTTGCAATGTTGTCAGTTTGCCAGAGTATTTTATTTTTATTTTTGACAGTGACTGTACAAAAGTAACTCAGTCGCCATTTTTTTTCTTCATTATATCAAAATACTTTGGTACACAAGTCGTATAATTGATTTAAAATGTATTTTTGAAACAATGGAATAATTTTTAGACATTACCGTATGAGAAACACAAATTAAAATACCTGAAATGACATTTTAAAAGTTGATAACTATAACTAACCATCGTAGACTTCATCCATGCTTCAGTTAGCCTACACGTTTAGGTTAGACCGACTCGTACCGGTATAAATAATATTGAAAGGTTATTTCAGAATTATTCCATTGAAATTACTTATTTTGAGAAGGACTTCTATTTTTCTATCATTTTTAAAATAAATTTGAATAGAATACCCACCAAATAACTTAATTTCTGTTGTTTTGAAATTCAGATTGGTGTATCACAGCTTTTTAAATTAGCCGCCATTTCCGGTTTGTATAAAAATAAAAATCTGATCTCAGTTATAGTACGGAAGCAAATTTTCGAATCAAATTATGAAAAAATATGTTTTCTTGATTAATTTGACATGAAATTGATTATTTTATCAAGGAAATAACAATTATTATTTGATCAAATTTAATGGGATGAATTGAGTAACAGCTGTGTACAATCAGTGGCAAAATGGAGAGACTTGGCAACGTTTTTCTCCTATCTTTCTTCACTGCCATTATAACGTGGACCTCACTATAGAATCGACTGGTCTAAGTGTCACCATTTGGAAACACATGCTCTCCACTAGAGTCCAGTCTCTTCTCCACCTGAGTCGCCTAAGTGTCAGTTGAGCCTTAATCCACCACGGATGGTTATAGGCCTATTTTCAATTCTTCAAAATTTCATTGTTTCAAGTTTTCAGTTTGTCAGGTTTCAAACACCCTTACCGAGCATTCTTAGCTGCTAGTTATGAATAACTGAATTCTATTACTTTGAAAATTTCGTTACTCTGAAAATGTTTTTTTTTTGCCACACTGCACAGAAAGCAGCTGTTTTCCATTCCCTACGTAGATCTGAAAGACATTGTTTGCAGACGACTCTCGTCTGACGTCAGAACAGGTTTCTTTCCGGCCTAGGCCGGAAAGAGTACCCTTTCCAGCCGCTAACATGGAACTAAGAAAGGTGATCAAAAAACTCTCCATTATTTGTGTTCATTAGTTGATAATTAAAACATTTATAATAATATCATATTATTGTCATTTGCAAGAATAAAAAAGTATTAACTCAACCTCCCACATAATTGAACATCATCTTTTAGGTTATTTAGACAAATCAGAATAAAAAATTAAAATACTTGGACAATTTCCTGATATTCAGATTACCTCAGATTTGCTAGAGCTATCACCCTCCACTTCTGCTTTCGGAAGTGCTTAGTAAACAACTATTCTCATATATAGCCTATATTGTTTATTTTTGTGTGTGGCGAAAAATATCGTTTGCACCACGGGCAAAAATTTTTTTCTCATTTTCTGCTCTAGGTGCGAAATATACTATTCTCATGCTGGAATACACTTTCAATTCTATCCTATTCTTCTAGGACGGAAGAGTTATCGTCCAACATACAAACAAAAAACTCACAAATGAACCAGACTCAAGCCTCTAGTTTAAAGTAGGAACTCGTTACGCTCGTTCAATTGAAAAAAATCATTAATTTATTTACTTACTTTGACTGTTTTCATGAGTAGTTCATCCAACTCAGGCAAAGAGTAGTTGCTATACTGATTTACAAAGCATTCAGTTTTCTTGAGATATTTCTTAAGAGTCTCAGCACTCCACCACTGAGCGAGGTTGCCAAATTTGTCACTTTGTCTTCCTGAAATAAAAATTATCTCAAAAATTATCTTCGATAAATCTTGATTATTCGATATCCTTCTCCAAGATTACTCCATTTTTATTCATTAAGGACCGGTTTCTGAGCTTGTGATTTAGCTCAGTTCTAGATTTTAAACAGCTGATTTTCTTCCTTGACGAAAAAGCATTCCCAAACTTTACACTATTTTGTGTTCAATTTTCTATACTATAAGATTCTACTTCACATGCGGCGGAATTCGTATTTCAGTTCCCATATAGCTGAACGAAGAGGAGAACAAGTTCAGCAACGGCTCTCTTCGTTCAGCAACTACAAGGAATTTAAATAAAACTCCAACTGATTTGAATTCATGTTGTTAATCTCGATATGCTGGAATTTTTTAATTATGCTGGTTGATTTAATTATGCTCTTCAAAGATGACACACACACTAAATTCCCAAAATAAGAAAAACTAAAAGAAAATACAAATTATTGAAAATTGTACATCTTTGGAAAAACTATAATGATGAACCATGCAAATTTTCAAGTCGATATATGATTCCATTCTTGAGATTTTAGTGAGCAAAGAACAGGAAAAATACTTGTTTTTCAGCTTGCTTAGTGCATGTGAAGTAGAATCTTAAACAGCTGGAGTCAGCTGTAAATACAACACAAAATACTATAATTGGTGAATACAATATGAAAAAAATTTTGGATTAGATTGTATTATCCTAATTCGAATTGCATTATTTATCAATTCACAATATCAGTCAATAATTCTACAGTTCATAGTTAAGAAAATTCTTATAAAAGAAGAGGAGGATGAGGAGGAGGAGGTGTGGAAGGTGGATGTCGAGTAACAGAGGGGGAGGAGTTGAACAAGAAGAAAAAGTGGAAGAAGAAGAAGAAAAATAAAATTATAAATTGTGAACCTACCATGATCATCAAATCCATGAGTCATCTCATGACCAATTACAACTCCTATACCTCCATAATTCAAAGCTCTGAAAATAAGAAGATGTATTTTTTAGAAAAATCATTTTTAGATCATTAAATTCAATTAATTGATTAACGTAATTGAGAAAGCAGTTGAAAGCATGTCTACACTATGAAAAAATTAATAATTTTATAGTCTTGATGATAACAGACTCAATATTCATAGTTCAGTGCATAGAATGGACAGGGGTGTATTCGATTTCAATAAATCAATCTATATATATAAAAGCGAAATGGCACTCACTCAATCACTGACTGACTGACTCACTCACTCACTCACTCACTCCCATAACTAAAAATCTACCGGACCAAAAACGTTCAAATTTAGTAGGCATGTTCAGTTGGCCCTTTAGAGGCGCACTAAGAAATCTTTTGGCAATATTTTAACTCTAAGGGTTGTTTTTAAGGGTTTAAAGTTCGTCTTTTAGCATGTATATTCTTCTTTTCCCAATCTCTTAATTATTATAATTGAAATTTCCATATCATATGTTACTATAGAACTATAATCTAGATAGAGTACCTCTTCGAAACAGTTGTTAACTGGCAACTAAATTAATAATTTTGTCAGGTTGGCATTAAGTTGAGTTGACTTTGTTAGGTTGGCATCAAGTTGAAGATTTAAATGCATTTATCGCGGGAAAATTGATTTGGGCACTGCTACTTCCTGGGAATCCTGGGAATATTATATTATTAGCCGTCAGGCTCGCTTCGCTCGCCATATCCGTTTAGCCAGACGTTTAGTCTGGACCCCCGACTGGATTGTCCTAACATGATAAAAATGCAGGCGAGCAAAGCGAGACGATCCAGTCGGGGGTCCAGGGGGCGGAGCCCCCTGGCTAGACGGATATGGCGAGCGAAGCGAGCCTGACGGCTAGTACTATAATAAAGGAAAGAACTGGCTTATACACGTAGGGGATAGGAAATTCACAGATGATGCATCATCACGTCTCAACTACTCAACTCATTAACTTGACATTTTGCATATACATTCTTAATTAACCGAGGATAGTTATAGGCCTATTTTGAACTCTTCAAAATTCCATTATGTCAAGTTTTTAGTTTGTAAAGTTTCAAAATAGACCTTTGCCGAGTACGGGTTACCTGCTAGTACAAAATAAATGTTTAAAAACTTACTGTGGTCTTCCTTTCTTGAAAAATGGTGGTTGGAGAATACCAGCTGGAAATGCTGTAAAAATATCAAATAATTATTATTTCAACAAACAAATTTCGAGAAATTTATTATCTTATCATTTCATATTATTATCAAGAATCAACAATTTTATTTGCTGTAAAACTTCACAAAAAATCAATAAGCATCATCAACATTTTAATAATTGAAAACATAATATAATACATGGAATAGTATTTTTAAGTTGGCAAATATTGTAATCTATATTACATAAAGTAATACAATCACTTTTTGCTATTAGAAAAAACAACAAGCAGTCAGATATTTGACAATAAATGAATTAATCACTCACTGTGACAACGAGATCTTTCGGCAGGTCCGCCATCTTCTTGGTTGACAACCAACCAACTTTGACCTGCCGAAAGATCTCGTTGTCAAAGTGAGTGATTAATTCATTTATTGTCAAATATCTGACACTGCTTGTCGTTTTCTCTAATAGCGAAAAGTGATTTAATAATAAGCAGTTCGTGATGAAAAACAACATTGAAGAGTAATACAATCCGATAAAATTTATCTCTCTCATCTCGAATTAGTAATTAAACTGTCTTCTCCCTTATTTAATTCAAAATCGGGGGACCGAGCTTTGCTCTGGAGTGTAAAAGCACAGAAAATTTGTAACGAAAGATTGAATTTATAGTTTATATTTTTATTTATTCATTTTCTCAGTCGTACGATTATTTTTACAGTTATAAAGTCGGCTCCAGACATGTATCATTCGGCAAGCAGCGAATGTTCGGCGTTCGGCGAACTATTCGTCTAGTTATTTGCCGATTAACGAGCACACATCTACACACACATGCGTGGTTTGCCGAGCAGTTGCTCGTTTTGGGAATAGCAAAAATACTCGTCAACTGAATGTTATCTACCGTCATCATGGAATAGGAGGCACAACAGGCTCATGCCCAAAACTGTCCCTTTTCAAATTTATAGTACAGTCCAAATCAAAATCTAGGTTACGCTACTATCACTCATCAAATTAACAATTTATTCACACTTCAAAAACAAACACATCATCAATTACAAATAGATATACTATGAATTCGATTCAGAATGATTTACTATGTTTGCTACAATATTTGTTTATATACTACCTACTATTCTACACTAACAGAATCTAGTTACTATTTTGAGCTTTCTGAAGTAAACATGTTTCCTAAAAAAAAGAAATAAACGAAAATAAGTTTCTCTTGCTGAATTTTTCTTCTCGTGAGATCAGCTGGATGATCCCACACATGCACTCGTTCACTCTCTTCCATTACGGTATCGACAAACGACAAATTTCCAGCTGTTTTTCCAAGGACGTATTTATCCTTTTAATGTCCTTCAGCAAGTTATCCCAGGGTTGAGACCTAGTGCAATCGAATCTTCATATCATAAACCTACATTGTTCCAAATTTCGTGAGAATCGTTGGAGCCGTTTTTGAGATCCGGTCACATACAGATATATAAACATAAAACATCTAAACATATAAACAGAAATTGCTTGTTTAATAGTATAGGATTACTAGAGTGAGGTCCACGTTATAATGGAAGTGGAGAAAGATAGGAGAAAAACGTTGCCGATCCTCTGTCTTGTCAATGCCTTCCATGGACGGTAGCTGATACAAATTTATTGATGTAATATTAACTGTTCATTCTCGTTTAAAATTATCAATTCTATTTTATCAAGCAAGAAATTATATTTTCAATAATATCATAATGAGTTTTCATAATTAGATGGAATATTTTGTTAATTATTTATGAATTATACATTGTTAATAGACGATCTGGCAACAGAGCAAAGCGGGAAAGAGATAGCGCTATCCGCTTTGTTGAATGATAAACAAGGATAGCAATACCATTGCTAATCAGACACTGCCATTATAACGTGGACTTCACTATAGTGTTCACATAGACATCATAAATTGAAGAGAATGAAACAGTATAGGAAAAATATTTTTTACTCACTTATTGTATTCATGGTCGGACTGTAGAATGCATTCACTGTAGCTGGACTGAAATACCACCTTTAAAAGACAAATTCAATTAATTATAATCATCATAAAATATTTTAAAAAATGTAACTCCAGCAGTAGATATTCGCTAATTCATTCTGTTATTCAATCATAAACCATTAATCTCTTGTATTGACAATTTACATTTATGATGAATTTATATATTCATTGACCGAGCGAAGTGAGGTCTTGAGCTGCGTAACATATTCGCGCTTCCAACCAGCACCGAGCACGCTCCTCCCTCGTACCGCCTTCGTTCCTCCATCGAACAACAGTCGCTCCGCCTACGCACCCATCATGAACGTTAAGGAAGATGTTAGATCTTCTCGCGTTCCCCGGTCGAACCACTCTTGCTCCCCGGTCGATCATCAATCGCTCTGCTGGAGTGACGTTCGGTTGCGGAGCAGAGCGAAAGTCTGTACGCACCTTAAGATTCAAGTCGACGGTTTGGAATTTCTCTTAATGTTTAAATGTTTGAATGTTTGAATGATGAATGTTTGAATGTTTGAATGTTTGAATGTTTGAATGTTTGAATGTTTGAATGTTTGAATGTTTAAATGTTTGTATATTTAAATGTTTATATGTTGCACATTTACGGCGAAACTTGGTAAGAGATTTCCATGAAATTTGACAGGTATGTTCCTTTTTTAATTGCGCGTCGACGTATATACAACGTTTTTGGGAATTTTGCATTTCAAGGATAATATAAAAGGAAAAGAGCCTCCTTCATACGCCAATATTGGAGTAAAAATCAGACTATAGAATTATTCATCATAAATCAGCTGACAAGTGATTATACAGATGTGTGGAGAAGCCAGTCTCTTGCTGTATTTCCATAAGGTCTATAGTTTCAATCAGGTACTTGTGGATGAGAATACAGCGTGAGGTCTACTGTTCACAGAACTACTAGTAACTCTTCGATTTATGTGGCTCGAGTGGCTATATTATTGTTCTATTCAGATTTCAAAGTATAAAGTGAGGTTCACGTTACTAGTAGTTCTGTGAACAGTAGACCTCGCGCAGTTATAAACCACAGCCTCCTCTTATACTATCCATCGAGTAAATCCTGTCTGTATGTCGTGTCGGCGAGATATCGGTGTGAAAACGGCTAATGGCTGTTGGGGTTGGTGTATCAAAAATGCTAACATCAAAAGCTAATCTCCTTCAAGACATACTGGCAACAGGACAGCCCGAGTTCAAAGCAGAGAAAGGTCCAGAGACAATACTATGTTATTTTAGTTATTAATTGCATGCAATCAATAGTTCATTTAGTGTGTGTGTGTGTGTGTGTGTGTGTGTGTGTGTGTGTGTGGTGTGTGTGTGTGGTGTGTGTGTGTGTGTGTGTGTGGTGTGTGTGTGTGTGTGTGTGTGTATGAGTGTATGTGCGTCTGTGTACACGATATCTCATCTCCCAATTAACGGAATGACTTGACATTTGGAACTCAAGGTCCTTACACTATAAGGAACAATTTCGATCAAATGCAATTCAAGATGACAGCTAAATTGGCGAAAATGTTGTCAAAAACAGGGGTTTTCGCGATTTTCTCGAAAATGGCTTCAACGATTTTGGTCAAATTCATACTTAAAATAGTAATTGATAAGCTCTATCAACTGCCACAAATCCCATATCTGTAAAAATTTCAGGAGCTCCGCCCCATCTATGCAAAGTTTGATTTTAGATTTCCAATTATCAGGCCTCAGATATAATTTAAACGAAAAATTTCGAGTGGAAAAGATCGATCATGAAAATCTCTTCAATTAATGTTCAGTAACATTTTCACCTGAAATTGAAAATTGGAAAGCTTAGAATTTGAGAAAATGTGATTATTCAATTGCAAACTGTTGATTCTATTAAATCATTCACTATGAAGAGATAGCAGATCTAGTGTGTATCCAGCGTTATTGTCCTGCCCCCAGCTGACTCAGATTTTTGATTAGTAGACTTGAGATGCGCGGGAACACTAGCGTCAGGTGATTAATTTTCATAGCAGCAAGGGAAGTTGTGTGAGTGCGCCATACCAGATTTTAATTATTCAATTTTAAATAAATTAAGGCTGACCAGCCTCACCTCTACAACCAGCTGCCATCTAGCCTAAAAAATTATCAAAGACTTCATCAGGAAAATAAAGCACTACCTATATAAGCAATAGACCATACTACAGCCTGGACAAGTTTGTAGATGTGCACACCTACAGACCATAAGGAATAAATGACCCCTACAAAGGAAAGACGAAATGACGATTCCCGCAGCCCTGACCCACAGAAGTATCAAGTATCAAGTACCCACTTCTCATATTCAATGGTAACTGTAGGAAAAATTTAATGTGAAATACGTGAGCAAAGTTCGTTTGCTGCACTCAAGAAACCATTATTCCGCACTCGCTTACTGCTCTTGCATAAACGTTTCTTACGGTGCAGCAAACTGTCACTTTGCGCACTAAAGTGCGAGATAAATTGATTTTAACATGAAGAGGAGAAACCCATTTCTCCCTCCACAGAAGATGTTATTTGCTGTTTTACCAACCATTACATACATTTTCAACAAGTCACTTGAAGAAGGCATTTTCCCTGAAAACTGGAAGTTTGCTCTGGTTCGCCCTCTAAATAAAGTTCCATCACCCAATAAAGTTGAGGATTTTAGACCAATCAGTATTTTACCTGCATTGTCCAAAGTGCTAGAAAGACTCATCCATGCTCAAGTTGTAAAATTTCTAGACAACAATAGTAAGCTTCATAACTTTCAATCAGGCTTTAGAAAATTCCATTCAACTGAGACAGCTCTGCTTCGTGTCACTGATGATATAAGGTTAGCTATGGACCAAAGAAAATGCTCCATCCTCACCCTATTTGATTTTTCTAAAGCATTCGATACTGTTGATCATACAGTCCTTCTGAATAAGTTGGCTATTCTTGGTTTCAGTCGCAACTCGTTAGTTTGGTTTAAATCCTATCTATTAGGTAGGAAACAATGTGTATCTGTCGGTGACAAAAAGTCAACTTGGAAAAACGTTATGCATGGAGTACCACAAGGTTCAATTTTAGGCCCTCTCCTCTTCACTTTGTATGCTAATGACCTTTCTTCCATTATCAAATTCTCCAGTTTCCATACTTATGCAGACGACCTTCAAATCTATTTAAGCTGTCCCATAACAAAAATTAATGAAACAGTTGGAATAATGAATCAGGATATCAATTCGATAGTGGAATGGACAAAGAAAAATGGCCTTAAGCTTAATCCCATCAAAACACACCCATTATAATTGGATATTCTCGTCTTATAAACAATATTGACCTTGAATCGATTCACAAAATTAGTGTAGACGGTAATGACATTCCTTACTGTAGCTCAGTTAAAAATTTAGGCATTATTATGAATAATACTCTTGACTGGTCAGAACAAGTGAACAAAACTTGTAAAAAGGTATTCTCAGCCATGCATGCATTGAAGAAAATGCACGATATCCTCCCTAGAAACATTAAATTATTATTGGTTCAATCTCTCATCTTCCCACATTTAATGTATTGTAATTCAGTTCTTAACGATATGCAAGTCACTCTGAATGATAAACTACAGCGTTGCCAAAATTATTGTCTACGTTTCGTCTACTCTCTCCAACGCCATGATCATATCACCCCAGCCCACATTGCTAGTTCAACATTAAAGCTTCCCGATCAGAGGCTTTTTCGAATAGTCAAGCTTGTTAGAGATATCTTGATATACGGTAATCCGAACTATTTTAAAGATGATTTCAAATTTGTCTCTGAAGGTAGGAGGATAGATGCTTCACATACTAGAACCGGAGAAAGTACTTTAAGGATACCCAATCATCGAACTACTATTTTCACAAAATCCTTCTTAGTCAGTGCCTGTCGTGCATGGAATGCACTTCCTGTTTCTATCAGGTCCATCGAGAGCCGAGCGAGCTTCATCCTAACTTTAAAAAAACATCTTTTGGAACAAATGACTGAAACTGTCCGGCCCTAGAACGATCACATGACATCCATCCCCCACCCATCCCACAAATACAAACCTTTAAACCATGTTATAGAACGAATTGTATATATATATATTATATAAACTCATGTTATTTCAATTATCCACTGCATAATGCTGTATATTACTGAAAGTTGATAACCCTGATCTACTTTCAGCCTACTTCATTTTATTAATCAATTATTTGATCTTATCTACCTATATAATTATTTTACTCTATCAATTTTCTGTTTTTTTTCTCTTTAATATTCATATTGATTAAAACTTTTACAATATTTCCATTAATAAATAGATCCTTAGTTTAAATAACGAAATTAACGTTTTGGTAGAGAGTTAGTGGGGAGGATATTTTTAATATTCTTTCCGAAGAATGGACATTGATATGTCCAAAGCTCCGCCAATTTATGTAGATGCATAACAATATGATTATTATCTATGGTTACTGTATTACAAACTGCTTTTTCATATCATATACAGTTCAATAATTATTTTCTTAGTATATATTATGTAAATTCATCTATAATTTTGCTGTATTGTAAGCTATTGTATATAAGTGTATAAGCCAGTATATATTGTAATCTACATAAATAAAGTACTCAATCAATCAATCAATCAATCAATCAATCACAGTTTGTAGCATAGACACAGACGGACATCCTGCGCACAATTGGATGCGCCATGTCATTTTGCTTCATGTTCTTGTGATGAACACATCTCCGTAACATACACAAACCAATATACCTGCTGACCAGTTCACTTCTTGGAACATTGCCAGCAATAGATGGAGGGGAGTGTTGCCGCGTCGCATTACAAAGCTCTCTCACTCAGACACAAAAGAAGGAGAATGCTGCTAGGTAGTGGGAGTGATTGATACACAACACTATGATTTGATACATTTGCTATCTGCTTTGTGGAATGATAGACAAGGATAGCAACACCAATGTTAATCAAATACTGCCATCATAATGTGGACCTCACTATACAAGATAACGTATTTTGTATTTTTAATATGTACTTAAAATGTGTGCATAAATTATGTATACTAAATATGTATATACATATAAACATCCATCTTGAGAGTAACTTCAATTTTTTTCACTTCACTATTTCATCTAAAATTCATTCGAATTGCTCGGATGAATTGCTTAAGAGAGGAATTTTTCCTAAATTTGAATTCACTCACTTATTCCTATCCACAGGATTTCTCAGTTCTCTCAGATTTTTCAGTTTCGTAAATCTCTTGTAGGCTTGGATGTTGTGATAATGGTGTGGTCCAAATCTCAACTGTAAAAAATATTATTAAAAAAAAATTTATATGAATACAAATGGAACAAGGAAGAACAAGATAACAAGATGACAAGTGGACAAGAGAACAATAGAACAAGAGAACAGGGGGACAAGAGAACATGAGAACGAAAGAATAGGGCGACAGGGGGACAAGAGAACAATAGAACAAGAGAGCAAGTTTAAAAGAGAACAAGAGAGTTAGAGAGGAAAAGCAATAACTAACAACAAGATTACATTCATTAAAATAGATTTTAGGAAAACAGAGGAAGTGGCATATATAAATGAGGGATAAAATAAAATAAAAGTAAAAAGGGAATAAAATGCAGAATGAGAAAGAAGGAAACCTGATCAAGGAAAAGGGGGGAGAATAAAATATCAAAAGAGACAAGATTAACTATCTATAACAGACAATATTTTTTTAATAAATTCCTAAAAATTGCCTCAAAGAAGTTATTTAATAATTGATAGAAACAAATAAACAGGAGACAAGAATGCATGAAGAAGATGGAGAAAAAGAAGAAGAAAGAGACGAAGAAGAAGAAGGAGCTCCCAAAAACAATAGGAAAAATTAACCAAACATAAAGAATAGAACTAGAACAAGAGAACAATATAGGAAGAGGATGAGGATGAGGAGAAGGATAGGGATGAGGAGGAGGAGGAGGAGGGGGAGGAGAATGATGAGGAAGTGTTGGGGCTGAAGGAGAGGAAGGAAGAGGAGGAGAAGTGTAGGAAAAAGAAGAAGAAAAAAGAGAAGGAGAAGAAGAAGAGATGGAATTTCTTGAAATTTCTATGACGATTTAGAAAACACTCACATTTTTGTAATAAATCTGCAGCGCCGTATTATTATGGTACCAGTCAGGGTAGCCAATAGCAGGTGTCATTGCTTGGAGTTTATCTTGAGCGGCCATTTTTGTTCTATTATCCATCCAAGAAACATCGGCCAATTTATGAATGTAAGTGGTCTGGATGTTCCTTAATATATCCAGCGCCTGTGATAAAAACGTGAAACAGATGAAACTGTTGAACTATAATTATGTGTTTTCTATAATATTATAATAAAGGAAAGAACTGGCTTATACTTGTAGGGGATAGGAAATTCACGAATGACGCATCATCACGTCTCAACTACTCAACTCATCAACTTCACATTTTGCATATAGATTCTCAATTAATCGAGGATGGTTATAGGCCTATTTTAAATTCTTCAATATTTCAGTAGGTCAAGTTCTCAGTTTGTCCAGGTTTTAATTGTACCCTTGTGAAGCACTGGTTACCTGCTATAATGAGGTCCACGTTATAATGGCAGTGAAGATAGATAGGAGAACAACGTTGCAGATCCTCTGTCTTGTCAATGCCTTCTATAGACGGTAGCTGATACAGGTTTATTGATGTAATATTAACTATTCATGTTCATTCTGATTTAAAATAATCAATTATATTTTATTACGCAAGAAATTATATTTTTCAATAATTTCATAACTAATTTTCATAACTAAAATGAAATATTTTGTTAATTGATTATTAATTCTACATTGCTGAGAGACGATCTGACAACAGATCAAAGTGAGAAAGAGATAGCGCTATCCGCTTTGTTGAATGTTAAACAAGGATAGCAATACCATTGCCAATCAAACACTGCCATTATAACGTGGACCTCACTTTAGTTTTAAAATAAATAAAATAAAACTTCAAAATCCGTGTATCTATATATATAAAAGCGAAATGGCACTCACTCACTGACTAACTAACTGACTCACTCACTCACTCACTCGCATAACTAAAAATCTACCGGACCAAAAACGTTCAAATTTGGTAGGTATGTTCAGTTGGCCCTTTAGAGGCGCACTAAGAAATCTTTTGGCAATATTTTAACTCTAAGGGGTTTAAAGTTCGTCTTTTAGCATGTATATTCTTCTTCTCTCAATCTCTTAATTATAATTGAAATTTCCATATCATATGTTACTATAGAACTATAATCTAGATAGAGTACCTCTTCGAAACAGTTGTTAACTGGCAACTAAATTAATAATTTTGTCAGGTTGGCATTAAGTTGAGTTGACTTTGTTAGGTTGCCACCAAGTTGAAGATTTAAATGCATTTATCGCGGAAAAATTGATTGGGCACTGCTACTTCAATCCTGGGAATATTATATTACTAGCAGTCAGGCTCGCTTCGCTCGCCATATCCGTTTAGCCAGCCGTTTAGTCTGGACCCCCGACTGGATTGTCCTAAAATATGATAAAAATGCCCAAATGAAAAATGCAGGCGAGCGAAGCGAGCCTGCTGATCTCATTCTTGGACGATCCAGTCGGGGGTCCAGGGGGCGGAGCCCCCTGGCTAGACGGATATGGCGAGCGAAGCGAGCCTGACTGCTAGTTATCAATAAAAGTGTAACCCAAGGCTAACTCGACCCTGGATTAAAATAAACAAGCCATGATCGCATGTATTGTATTCTCTTGGAATTGGATTAAACGATGGTTTGAATAGATAACGGAAGATAAGACTACAGATGGAAATAAATCCCGGACTGACAAATAAAATTTAGTAATACATATCGAGGCACCGAGCTTCGCTCGTTATTTTTATTTATTGATAAACAGAACACAATTCTCTAAAATGATCGTGTTTATATTTCACAGCTGGCTATACGTCATCTTATGAATTTCGGGGATGCGATATTTTGATTTTCAACAAAATCACTCGCTCACTTTTTCTATCCACAGACGACGAAAGTCTCAGCTGTTTCAGCCAAGGATGAATTATCCTTTTAATGTCGTTCAACGAGTTTTTCCAAGGATGAGACCTAGTGCAATCGAATTTTTGTATCATAAACGTATGCTCCAAATTTCGTGAAAATCGTTAGAGCCGTTTTCGAGATCCGTTGAACATAAATAACCAGATATCCTATATTAAGCGAGCATTTCTGTTTTTATATATCTGGTTATTTTTATATCATCTGGTTATTTATGTTTAACGGATCTCGAAAACGGCTCTGACGATTTTCACGAAATTTGGAACATAGTAGGTTTATGATATGAAGATTCGATTGTTCTAGGTCTCATCCTTGGGAAAACTTGCTGAATGACATTAAAAGGATAATTCATCCTTGGCTGATACGGCTGTAGATAGTAAAAAAGTGAGTATGTGAAAAATCAAAATATCGCATACCCGAAATTCATAAGATGACGTATAGCCAGCTGTGAAATATAAACACGATCATTTTAGAGAATTGTGTTCTGTTTATCAATAAATAAAAATAACGAGCGAAGCTCGGTGCCCCGATATTAAAAATATAAACATATATACAGAAATTGCTCGCTTAATATAATAGGATTATTTATTGATGATTAGACTCAAAGTTTAAACTCGAATTATAATCAAATTGGAGGATATAAGTGTGATTAAAGTTGAGGTGAAATTAATATAGATGAAGTAATACACTTACAGATTTCTTAGCTTCATCGTTGAAGTATTCTTGGACATAAATATATCCGACCGCCATAGGCATAGCTTGGTTAGCCGTTACGATGCAGTCTCTCCATCTGAAGAAAACATCGAGAAAAACAGTTCATAGATCGTTGACAGACAATAATGTCAATAATTTTGACCGAGCGAAGTGAGGTCTAAGATTCAAGTCGACGGTTTGGCATTTCTCTTAATGTTTAAATGTTTATATGTTTATATGCTGCGCATTTACGGCGAAACGCGGTAATAGATTTTCATGAAATTTGACAGGTATGTTACTTTTTTAATTGCGCGTCGACGTATATACAAGATTTTTGGAAATTTTGCATTTCAAGGATAATATAAAAGGAAAAAGAAGCCTCCTTCATACGCCAATATTAGAGTAATAATCAGACTATAGAATTATTCATCATAAATCAGCTGACAAGTGATTACACAGATGTGTGGAGAAGCCAGTCTATTGCTGTATTTCCATAAGGTCTATCGTTTCAATCAGGTACTTGTGGATGAGAATACTGCGTGAGGTCTACTGAAAAAATTACTTTTTCTCCCACCCACTGTCTAAAAAGTACTTACTTTACTTCCTGAAACATAATACTAAAGTGTCACTTTTTCGTTCTCGGTATTAAAAAACAGAAAAACTCCCTAGGGAGGAAAAGTGTCTCCATTTAGATAATATGGGAAACATCTCTATTTTAAATCTTACATTGTAATAGGTAAGGAGGTCTAAGCTCAGATGAGGAAGCATAATAGAGGTGTCTGTCATTGAGTCAACTGAATTCAATACCACAACCAGAAATTTTATCAACTCATGAAATATATGTTTTCCTCCACCTACTGTCTAAAGTACTTACTTTACTCCCTGAAACCTAATACTAAAGTGTCACTTTTTCGCTCTCGGTAGTAAAAAACAGAAAAACTCCCTAGGGAGTAAAAGTGACTCCATTTAAATAACATGGGGAGCATCTCTATTTTGAAACCTACATTGTAATAGGTAAGAAGGTCTAAGCTCAGATGAGAAAGCATAATAGAGGTGTCTCGTGTCTGTCATTGAGTCAACTGAATTCAATACCACAACCAGAAATTTGATCAACTTATGAAATATATGTTTGTATGATATTATATTCTTAATATTAGTAGACGATAAAAATTTATACAATTTTTAAAATATCTTTTTCTATTCAAAATACCAGCCAACAAATATTTTTGATCTGCAATTCAAATCTGAACCGCGTGATCTAGAGTCAGCCATTTTTGGTAAACACCCAGCTGATGTAATTTAAAGTTACAACTTTAGCCGGTAGATAGCGCAATCGGCAGTGCCAATCAGACGGCCAGTTTTTAGGTTTTAGATTTTAGGTTATGTTGTTAGGAAACATTGTCACCAATACGTAAGTTATTAAAATGATTTTATTTGCAGTTTCTATAAAAAAATGTAGATGGAGGAAAAATGTTGTGTACATCACGAGTGAAAAATACTTTTTCTCCCTCAGGAAAATTGTTGCCCTCGGCTTCGCCTCGGGCTTCAAACTTTTCCCTCAGGGAGAAAAAGTCGTACTTTTCACTCTAGATATACAAATAACTATTGTATGATATTATATACTTACTATTAGTAGACAATAAAAACTTATACAAATTTTAAAATATTTTATTCTATTCAAAATACCAGCCAACAAATATTTTGCATCTACAATCAAATCTGAAACGCGTGATCTGGAATCAGCCATTTTTGATAGCCGCCCAGCTGATAATTGTTATACTTTTGCCGATAGATAGCACAATCGGCAGTGCCAATCAGACGACCGGGTTTTAGGTTTTAGATTTTAGGTTATGTTGTTAGGAAACATTGGCACCAATAACGTAAGTTATTAAAATGATTTGATTTGCAGTATCTATAAAAAAATGTAGATGGAGAAAAATTTTGTGAACATCACGAGCGAAAAATACTTCCTCAGGAAAATTGTCCTCAGCTTCGCTTCGGGCTTCAAACTTTCTCCCACAGGGAGAAAAAGTCGTACTTTTCACTCTAGATATACAAATAACTATTAATTATTTAGGTACTTGAAACTTAGTTTGCTTGTAAGTTGAATGGTCAGATTGAATTAAATTAGGAATAGTAGAGGGAATTAATTTAGAAGGAATAGTAATAGGAGGAAGAGAAGATTGATTGATTGATTGATTATATGCCCTTATTAGGGCGGAGTTAGGACTCCTGGTCCTTTCTACCACACAACCTCAAAGAAGAAGGAGGAGGAAAAGAAGAAGAAGGCGGAATAGTAAAGAAGGAGGAGAAATTTCAGGGGAACGAGCTATTTCGAGCTACTTTATTACTGTATTTTATAAAAATAGAAAATTATTTATTTTTCTGATACCTGATCTGTTCCTCTTGTGCCCCAGTGAAGACTTGATCAAAGAAGAACGTCGCCCTCCTCATATCGATCGTCATCTCTGTGCTAATCACGCGGATCCATTTGATGAAGAGGTAGTTGACGATTGTCTTCTGCTGGGTGGACTCCATCAGGCGCACCAGGTTGAACAGGTAATCCATCTCACGCACTATCACTCTCTCCGATAAATCGATCTCTGAGTTGGTGTCTTGGAGGAGCATTTTCAGTAGCGACAGCCAGTCTATCTGCAGAGACAAGGGAATAGTATATTACGCTACAAGCACAGAAAGTTGGTGTTTACGGTATGGGGATAGTTTATGTGATATATGAGATAGTATGAGAGTCGCGTACGATATTTTTCGCCAAACTACAGGTATAGCTGACGCCAAAAAAGTAGGCAGTTTCGTGGGTCTCTTGTGCCTTCCAACAGCTGATGTTGTCAAGTAGAGTTGTCATCTAGCTTGGCAATAAATAGATGCATTACATCTGCTGTGAGTAGGTTACACCATGTGACCCACAGAGCCGCCTAACTTTCTGGCATCAGCTATATAAATAAGAATAATAAATTGAATAAGAATGTTTTATGAGGGGGGGGGGAAACTTTCATATCTCAAGAACCAGACGTCATAGGGTACTCAAAGTGGGGTGGAAATTTCCGTTCTCACCCTCCTGAACACAATGCACCATATGGCACAGTTGTCCAAACACATTTTCAAAAATTTTCAAACTTTCCGGCCTTAGCCAGAAAGAAACCTGTTCTGACGTCAGACGAGAGTCGTCTGCAAACAATGTCTTTCAGATCTACGTAGGGACTGCAAAACAGCTGCTTTCTGTGCAGTGTGGCGAAAAAAACTTATTAGGTATAATAATAGATGGAGTAACTTTCAGCAGAGAGAGCCAGTCTATTTGCAAAATAGGAGAAAATAGTAATTATTACAGAAAGTGTAAGTTGGATGAGAAGAAGTAGGATGAGGTGGAGTAGGAGAAAATGGTGAAGAAGAATTAGTAGAAGAAGAAGATTAAAAAAACAAAAATGAGTATAACATGAAACAATGAGAAACAAGAAGAAGAAAGAGGTGGAAGTAGAAAAAAATTGAGAACGAGAATAAGAGGACAGGTAGACGAGACCAAAAATGGATACATAGTCAACCTATTAATTTCAGACAAGAAGAGGGAGACAAAGGTTAATAGATGAAGAATAGGAGAATGGATAGGAGAAGAAAAATAAGATTGATTGATTGAGTACTTTATTTATGCAGATTACAATAAATACTGGCTTATACACTTATATACAATAGCTTACAATACAGCAAAATTATAGATGAATTTACATAATATAGACTAAGGAAATAATTATTGAACTGTACAATGATATGAAAAAAGCAATTTGTAATATAATAACCATAGATAATATTGTATTGCATCTACATAAATTGGCGGAGCTTTGGACATATCAATGTCCATTCTTCGGAAACAATATTCGAAGTATCCTTCCCACTAACTCTCTACCAAAATGATGGAGAGTGGAAGATGAATAACAGAAGAAGGAGGAAGAGAAGGAACAAAAGGAGGATAAGAAGAAGTGGAAGAAAACGAAGAAGGAGGTGAAGAAGAAGAACTGTGGGGAAGAAGGAGAAGAGGAAGAAATTGTGGGGGAAGGGGAAGAGGGAGAAGAAGTAGTAGAAGAAGAAGAAAGAGTAATGGAGAAGAAGAAGAACTCTGTTGTATATCCTTACTTTTTCACTGTTAAAATTAAACTTGAATTTTAAAAACCACTTTTGAAGCGAAAATGCACTTACTTTTGTAGTGACGATCGTTTCGACCTGTTGTTGGTCATCTTAAACAGTTTTTAAAATTCAATATTAAGAAAAAGAATCTTGTTATAAACTATAACAAGAAGTTTAGAAATTGTGTTTGCAGTTTTGACAAAAGTACAAGAAGGTGAACGGATGAGGTGAAGGAGTGAAGGATGATGAGGAGGGGGGGGGAGAAAAGAAGGAGGAGGAAATATAAGAAGAAGAAGAGGGATAAAAATAAAACTGAATAAGTACTCTGACTTCCATAATTTGGAGTAAATCACTTCAACTTGAGGAGGTGGAAGACAAACAAATTGAATATGAAGAGGCGTAGGAGGATGGGAGGAGATGGAGGAGGAAGGGAAGGAGGAGAAGAAGAGGAAGAAGAAGACTGAAGTTAAAGTGTTGAGGAGGTAAAAAAGGGGAGTTGTAGGGAAAAAAGAGAAGTAATTCCTTCTATTTACCAAAGATTCTCCAGTTTCAGAAGCAGAATCAGTCCATTCCTGGAGATCTCCGATTGTCATATTGTTATAGATTCTCTCACCGTTGCGTCTTAGCTCAGAAGGAGATGTCAACTGGAATGAATGCATAATAAAATATAAATAGGTCTATAATCTATAATATAATAAAGGAAATAACTACTGGCTTATACACGTAGGGGATAGGAAATTCACGAATGACGCATCATCACGTCTCAACTACTCAACTGATTTACTTGACATTTTACTTATAGATTATTCTTAATTTACGGAGGATGGTTATAGACCACGTTTTCAGTTTGTCAAGTTTTTAATTAGACCTTTGCGGAGCACGGGTTACCTACTAGTCTATAATATAATAAGAATAGTCTTTGTAGATTCATCATAATATGGAAATACTTCAATGTCTGATCATAGAAATATTTCGTACGATAAAGAATTGAAAATTGAATAAAAAAATCAAAATCAAGAAACTAAAATATTTCAAAAATACTTAAAACTAATTGACGATTGTTATAGATTCAATGTTGATAGAAATGTTTTTTGAGAGGATTCAAAATTAAATTTCAATAAAAAATATACACATCACAAAGAAAAACAGTAATAATTTAAATAATTAATATTAAACGAAAATCCCAATTAAATGTTTTAAATCACCCCGAAGACTTCTGCTACTGCAAATATTGACAACAGGGTAAACAGCTAGATGCAAATTCGATGATAGCTACTACACAAACATTATTTTTTATTCTTCTGGGTAATTTACAGCATTTAATTGGGATTTTCGTGATAATTATTATTCATTAATTGGCATTTGAACAAATGCAATTTCCAATTTATTTCCGTCTGTGGTGATAATTTGATATCATAGACGATGTCGAGTTATGTTTTGTAGGTTGAAATTTCTCCCGATCTCGCAAAACTGATTTTTTTTTTTTGTTCAAGGAATAAAATAAAGTAAGTCTTCTCTTATTCAGAGTAAAGAAACAATAGTTTTGAAAACTATAAACGAACAGTTTTAAAAAAATATAAATACGAACCTTAGCCAAATTGATCTCGAAATTCACTATCCTCTCTACTTCAATAGGAATCTGCATCAATACCTCTCTCTCTATCCGTTGTTGTTGACCCAAAATGGCCGCCATGTCTAGAATCCATTTCTTGAACGCCGAAATCTGAACTGGATAAAGCTCTGGATTGACCAACATGGATCTAGAGAGTGAGAGAGTGGGCTGGTCGATCTGAAAAATAATTTTTAAAATTCAAAAATTTCAATTTTTTTTTTTGAATAAATCAATATATATATAATCATTAATCATATATAATCATATATAATCATATATATATAATCATTAATCAATATATAGGCCTAGAGGTTGACCCAAGGAGTGTCGTGCTATAATATGAGACTTTTCGCTACAATACAGGGTGAGTTATTCACTCAAACATAAAATCTTCCCTTCACTCTCAGATCAGAGAAATCACTCATCTTCAAATGCTTATAGACCGAGCGTAGTGAGGTCTAAGATTCAAGTCGAAGGTTTGGCATTTCTCTTAATGTTTAAATGTTTGAAAGTTTGAATGTTGAAATGTTTGAATGTTTAATTGTTTATATGTTGCGCATTTACGGCGAAACGCGGTAAAAATTTTCATGAAATTTGACAGGTATGTTCCTTTTTAAATTGCGCGTCGACGTATATACAAGGTTTTTGGAAATTTTGCATTTTAAGGATAATATAAAAGGAAAGAAAAGCCTCCTTCATACGCCAATATTAGAGTGAAAATCAGACTATAGCATTATTCATCATAAATCAGCTGACAAGTGATTACACAGATGTGTGGAGAAGCCAGTCTATTGCTGTATTTCCATAAGGTCTATAGTTTCAATCAGGTACTTGTGGATGAGAATACTGCGTGAGGTCTACTGTTCACAGAACTACTATAGAGTAAAAATCAGACTATAGAGTTATTCATCATAATCAGCTGACAAGTGATTACACAGATGTGTGGAGAAGCCAGTCTATTGCTGTATTTCCATAAGGTCTATAGTTTCAATCAGGTACTTGTGGATGAGAATACTGCGTGAGGTCTACTGTTCACAGAACTACTATAGAGTAAAAATCAGACTATAGAGTTATTCATCATAAATCAGCTGACAAGTGATTACACTGATGTGTGGAGAAGCCAGTCTATTGCTGTATTTCCATAAGGTCTATAGTTTCAATCAGGTACTTGTGGATGAGAATACTGCGTGAGGTCTACTGTTCACAAAACTACTAGTTTAAAGTGACTTTCAAACCATTGCTACCTCTGAACTGCAGTAGTCTATTATTCATAATATAATAAAGGAAAGAACTGGCTTATACAGGTAGGGGATAGGAAATTCACGAATGACGCATCATCACGTCTCAACTACTCAACTCATTAACTTCACATTTGGCTTATAAAGATTCTCAATTAACCGAGGATGGTTATAGGCCTATTATTATGAATTCTTCAAGATTTCAGTATGTCAAGTTTTCAGGTTGTCAAGGTTTTAATTGGATACTTGCGAAGCACTGGTTACCTGCTATAGTGAGGTCCACGTTATAATGGCAGTGGAGAAAGATTGGACGATCCTCTGTCTTGTCACTGCCTTCTATAGACGGTAGCTGATACAGGTTTATTGATGTAATATTAACGGTTCATTCTCGTTTAAAATAATCAATTCTATTTCACCAAGCAAGGAATTATATTTTTATTGAATGAAAAAGACTAAGAAATTGTCAAAAAACACAGATTTATTGATACTTAGAAAGACCGGTTTCAGTTATTACACCATTGTCAATCTCTGATAAACTTATAAAAATTTTAATTTTTCAATAATTTAATAATGAATTTCCATAACTAAGATGAAATATATTGTTAATTAATTATTATTAATTTTACATTGTTAAAAGTCGATCTGGCAACAGAGCAAAACGAGAAAGAGATAGCGCTTTCCGCTTTGTTGAATGATAGACAAGGATAGCAATACCATCGCTAATCAAGCACTGTCACTATAACGTTGACCTCGCTACAACTACAGGTAACCAGTGCTTCGCAAGGATCCAATTATAACCTTGACAAACTGAAAACTTGAAGAATTTAAAATAAGAGGTCCACGTTAAGGTCCTCACTACAGATATAGGCTACTAAATTATCAAAAATTACAAAATTATCAGAGATCTAGTAAACTTACAGTGATCACATAAACGTTGGAGTTCTTCCTGTCCACATTAACCGACGTGCTGATTAGAGGACTGTAATCCATGTTTAAACTGAGATAAACCAACAGCTCTTGCCAGTTAACGTCTTGGGGGTTCCAGTTGTTAGTTAACATGGGCCAGCCTCCCCATTCATCGAACTGTTCCATCAAGGGTCTCAAACCGTCTAGTTCCAATCTCTCTGTAATGAAAAATAGAATAAAATGAAAGATTTGTTGAAAAAATATTTTTTTAAATATTTTATCTATTTGTTACAAATTTTTCATTTGTTACAAATAGATTTGTTAAAGATAGAATAAAATTAAAGATCTGTTGAAAGATTTCAACAGATTTCAGCACCAGTACACGAAAAGAAAAAAGTAAATATTTTATTCGTAAATTTGATTTGTTTTCATCAAGGATATTTGAACAGTTTACAATAATTTAAAATTGTTTGTTTTATTCTAATTTATATTTTAGATTGTGATTTGGTGTGGAAAATTTGAATGGACATAACCTATAATATTTTGGACAATTTAAAACTAAATTAGGAAATTGAAGAAGTTTTAGGCAATTGCCTGTTCTTTTCCGATTCTTGTATTTTTCTTGCTAACCTTATAAATAAATAAATAAATACTACACATGAAGCAAAACGATACATTCTTTATTCTACAGATGAAAATTACTGAGATAGGTATTGCAATTATTCAAATGCTAATGAATTAATAATTAGTCAATTATCAATCCAAATTAAATGCTGTAATTCACCCCGAAGACTTCTGCTACTGCAAATATTGACAACAGGGTAAACAGCTAGATGGAAATTCGATGAGCGCTACTATTCAAAAATTATTTGTCAACCTGGGAATCGAAATCAGGAATGCTTACTCTTACACTAAACTGACAATTTCTGGATAGCAGCGCTCATTTTATACGAAGCGAAAGCGGCCAGCAAGTCTACATATGGAAATTACTGAGATATTGCAATTATTCAAATCCTAATGAGTCAATTATTATTATTAAACGAAAATCCAAATTAAATGCTGTAATTCACGCCGAAGACTTTTCGAAATACTGAAATTTATTCTGAAATACTGCAATGATATAGCTGTATTTAACTGATCTCTTTCAAGATAATTTAATATCATTTTTTATGCAGTTGAAATTACAAACAAATTATAAAAATTTGGAAAAACAAAACGACAATAATAGTACGAATAAAAGATACTAAAAATTTTGATGTAATAATACTTCTGAAGAATATTATAATTATCATATAGCTAATCTCCAGAGGGAGAATCGACTCAGAATCCCGCCGCAAAGTAGACCCACTTTAATCCACGAAAAGCAACCCACGCCGTGGGATGTTTTGAAAACCATTGCTATAGAATTATTCATAATCAATCAGCTGACAAGTGGATTATTCATTGCACGTATTATACAGATGTCTAGAGAAGCCAGAAGAATGGTTTACAAAACATCCCACGAGGCTTTACTTTGCGGCGGGCCTAATTTTCAAAACTTGTGAACAAAATAAATTAATTATTATATTTTGGAATTATCTGAAGAATATTGATTCTCTTATTATTCATCATAAAGGGGAATTATTGACAACAAAATTAGTGTTTCCCAATTTAAAATCAGTATTAAATAAATCATAATAATTATACAAAATGCCCAAACAAGATAAGCAAGAATAAGCTTTTTATATGAGAACATATATTTACCAATATTAGTGCAGGTTTTATACAGCATTCTTAGCGCCTTCACAGGTTCCAAATCTGAAGGCTTGTTCGGGGTCTCAAGAATTTCTGAAGCAAAAAAATGTTTTATAAGAATAGAAGAAGATGAAGATCAAGAAAAAGAAGAAAGAGAAGAAGGAGAAAACAGGAATGGAGCTCACCGTTAAATAATAGTTGTAATTACTCCTTATTAACATTGATTTAATAAATTTTATAAAATTATACCTACGTTAGAGAAAAGATAGCATAAGAAGATATGCCATGGTTTGTAGAATTCATATTCAAAGTTTGCAAGTTTTGTATCAAATAATGGTGTTGGGTATCAAGTTGAGATGATACTGTATCATATTATGCTGATTCTGGATCATTTATGGTGATTTTATATATGCCATGGTAAAGGACCGTTTTGTTGCAAATGTAACTGTTAACTGAAGCCGATAGTCCTAGTAGTTGTTTTTGGTCAAGCTATGTGACGCTCGTAGTCTCTCATACTGTGCCCTTCTTACACTCTTACACTCCCAACAACACACTAATAATAGACAGTGTATAGGGTGTCTATGTTGCAAATGTGAGTGTTAACTGAAGCCGATAGTCCTAGTAGTTGTTTTTGGTGAAGCTATATGACGCTGGTAGTCTCTCATACTGTGCCGTTCTTACACTCTCACACTCCCAACAACACACTAATAATAGACAGTGTATAGGGTGTCTATGTTGCAAATGTGACTGTTAACTGAAGCCGATATTCCTAGTAGTTGTTTTTGGTGAAGCTATGTGACGCTGGTAGTCTCTCATACTGTGCCCTTCTTACACTCCCAACAACACACTAATAATAGACAGTGTATAGGGTGTCTATGTTGCAAATGTGAATGTTAACTGAAGCCGATAGTCCTAGTAGTTGTTTTTGGTGAAGCTATGTGACGCTGGTAGTCTCTCATACTGTGCCCTTCTTACACTCTTACACTCCCAACAACACACTATTAATAGACAGTGTATATGGTGTCTATGTTGCAAATGTGAGTGTTAACTGAAGCCGATAGTCCTAGTAGTTGTTTTTGGTGAAGCTATGTGACGCTGGTAGTCTCTCATACTGTGCCCTTCTTACACTCTTACACTCCCAACAACACACTAATAATAGACAGTGTATAGGGTGTCTATGTTGCAAATGTGAGTGTTAACTGAAGCCGATAGTCCTAGTAGTTGTTTTTACTTTCCTTGCCCTATTACCATAGGTAAGGAAAGTTTTGCTTTCCGAAAAAAATTAAGGTACCCCAATTTCCAAATTTCTATACATTTCAAGGTCCCCTGAGTCCAAAAAACTGGTTTTTGGGTATTGGTCTGTATGTGTGTGTGTGTGTGTGTGTGTGTGTGTGTGTGTGTGTGTGTGTGTGTATGAGTGTATGTGCGTCTGTGTACACGATATCTCATCTCCCAATTAACGGAATGACTTGAAATTTGGAACTTAAGGTCCTTTCACTATAAGGATCCGACACGAACAATTTCGATCAAATGCAATTCTAGATGGCGGCTAAAATGGCGAGAATGTTGTCAAAAACAGGGTTTTTCGTGATTTTCTCGGGAACGGCTCCAACGATTTTGATCAAATTCATACCTAAAATAGTCATCGATAAGCTCTATCAACTGCCACAAGTCCCATATCTGTAACAATTTCAGGAGCTTCGCCCCATCAATGCAGATAGATTCCCAATTATCAGGCTTTAGATACAATTGAAACGAAAAAAATCAAGTGGAGTAGATTGAGCATGAAAATCTCTACAATTAATGTTCAGTAACATTTTCACCTAAAATTGAAAATAAGCTTTAAATTCGAGAAAATGTGATTATTCAATTGCAAATTATTGTTGATTCTATTGAATCATTCACTATGAAGAGATAGCAGACCTTATGTGTGTCTCTAGCTATATATTGCCCTGTCACCAGCTGGCTCAAATCTTTGAATAGTAGACTTGAGATGCGCGGGAACACTAGCTTCAGGTGATCAATTTTCATAACGGCAAGGAAAGTTGTGTGAGTGCGCCACACCAGATTTTTGGTGAAGCTATGTGACACTGGTAGTCTCTCATACTGTGCCCTTCTTACTCTCTTACACTCCCAACAACACACTAATAATAGACAGTGTATAGGGTGTCTATGTTGCAAATGTGAGTGTTAACTGAAGCCAATAGTCCTAGTAGTTGTTTTTGGTGAAGCTATGTGACGCTGGTAGTCTCTCATACTGTGCCCTTCTTACACTCTTACACTCCCAACAACACACTAATAATAGAAAGTGTATAGGGTGTCTATGTTGCAAATGTGAGTGTTAACTGAAGCCGATAGTCCTAGTAGTTGTTTTTGGTGAAGCTATGTGACGCTGGTAGTCTCTCATACTGTGCCCTTCTTACACTCTTACACTCCCAATTACACTCCCAACAACACACTAATAATAGACAGTGTATAGGGTGTCTTTGTTGCAAATGTGAGTGTTAACTGAAGCCGATAGTCCAAGTAGTTGTTTTTGGTGAATCTATGTGACGCTGGTAGTCTCTCATACTGTGCCCTTCTTACACTCTTACACTCCCAACAACACACTAATAATAGACAGTGTATAGGGTGTCTATGTTGCAAATGTGAGTGTTAACTGAAGCCGATAGTCCTAGTAGTAGTTTTTGGTGAAGCTATGTGACGCTGGTAGTCTCTCATACTGTGCCCTTCTTCCACTCTTACACTCCCAACAACATACTAATAATAGACAGTGTATAGGGTGTCTATGTTGCAAATGTGAGTGTTAACTGAAGCCGATAGTCCTAGTAGTTGTTTTTGGTGAAGCTATGTGACACTGGTAGTCTCTCATACTATGCCCTTCTTACACTCCCAACAACACACTAATAATAGACAGTGTATAGGGTGTCTATGTTGCAAATGTGAGTGTTAACTGAAGCCAATAGTCCTAGTAGTTGTTTTTGGTGAAGCTATGTGACGCTGGTAGTCTCTCATAGTGTGCCCTTCTTACACTCTTACACTCGCAACAACACACTAATAATAGACAGTGTATAGGGTGTCTATGTTGCAAATGTGAGTGTTAACTGAAGCCGATAGTCCTAGTAGTTGTTTTTGGTGAAGCTATGTGACGCTGGTAGTCTCTCATACTGTGCCCTTCTTACACTCTTACACTCCCAACAACACACTAATAATAGACAGTGTATAGGGTGTCTATGTTGCAAATGTGAGTGTTAACTGAAGCCGATAGTCCTAGTAGTAGTTTTTGGTGAAGCTATGTGACGCTGGTAGTCTCTCATACTGTGCCCTTCTTACACTCTTACACTCCCAACAACACACTAATAATAGACAGTGTATAGGGTGTCTATGTTGCAAATGTGAGTGTTAACTGAAGCCGATAGTCCTAGTAGTTGTTTTTGGTGAAGCTATGTGACGCTGGTAGTCTCTCATACTGTGCCCTTCTTACACTCTTACACTCCCAATTACACTCCCAACAACACACTAATAATAGACAGTGTATAGGGTGTCTAAGTTGCAAATGTGAGTGTTAACTGAAGCCGATAGTCCTAGTAGTTGTTTTTGGTGAAGCTATGTGACGCTGGTACCCAGGTAGCACAGAAACGTTGAAATAACGTTAGAAACACGTAACACCTTAACGTTGAAAAGACGTTTAAATTCAACGTTGAAAACACGAGAAAATGTCCGCCGTTTCCACATTATTTTCAACGTTGAATAATAGTTGAAAAAACATTGTAACAACCATTATTTTCAACTATAAATAGACGTTGAAAGCACGTCGTGACAACCATTATTTTCAACCATAAATAGACGTTGAAAGCACGTTGTGACAACCATTATTCTCAACTATAAATAGACGTTGAATTAGCCATACTTTTGAACCGGTACCTTATCAATTACATGGCAATATTTCTAAAATCATTTGAAAAGAGATGAAAATACGAAATCATATTTCCATTTATTTACATATGATTTCATGTAACAGAAATATTACCCTGCAATGCGGTACATTGGTAAGTTGACATTAAAAACACACAATAAAAACCATATTCATCTCTTTTCTGTATAGGGCTACTTTTTATAGAAATAGAAAGGAAAATAAAAATCTCAGTATCCTTTTTGAATTATTTAATCACTATTATTAATCATTATTTAAATGATTCAAAAAGGATACTGAGATTTTTATTTTTCTTTCTATTTCCATATTACTTCAATTTTGATCCACAAAAATAGTATGATGAAAGGTTGTTTAAAGAACTAAGATGGTTACAACCAAATTACCATGGTAATTTAATATACTCTGCCAAGCTCAAAAACATTTTATGTCTGTAAGAAACATAAATTAAAACCATTATTTCAAGAATTCAGCAGTTGTTTAAAAATCTTGAATTTTTAGTATGATAATTTTATCTGTGGTGAGCAAAAATAGCTCAATTCTTTCTAGCAAATAATATAGATCATCTAAATTTTTACTTGACATTAATGCCAGGTTTAAACTATGCCAATTGGCAAAACAATAATAATTGTCAATTAGTTTTTATTTAGCTATGCCTAGATGATGGTTCTAGAATTAAAAGATTCAATTGATACTTTACACCAGCTATAAATTTCAGAAGACAATATTATTGTCTTGTCAATTGGCATCGTATAAACCCGCCTACATTTTAGTTTTCAGGTATGATGATAGTTTTATGCAATAGAGAAACAAATATTTTATTACAGTGTTTCAATAGAAAGGGACTTTCAAAATAACTTTCCACTTTCATTTCATAATACTTTTTAATTACCGACGAAATTAGATTGTTTTTTTCTCCATTGAAAATACTCTGACTGTCAAATATTTTAGCCAATCCTTAATAGCGTCTTCAATTTGGGTCTCAATGCCCACAGTCGACCCACAAGATTTTTTGATAGAATCTGAAACATAAGGTAATATAAATTTTAATAAGAAATTCTATAATATGAAGGCAGATGAAATTTTGCCACCACATAGGAGTTATTATTTGATACAGATGTTGCATGGTTAAAAGGGAATTGCTTTTAACAACAAGTACAGAAATTTTTCTCAAGTGCACATCTAATAATGTGCGAGGTGATGACTGTTTTTTAGATAAAAATAGTCCATTACTATACAATAGTCAGACGAGAAAGTCACGCCAGCTGTTCGTTCAAACATTCAAAAGAACTAAGAATAAAGTAAGAATATTGGGTTTCCAAATTTTGTAGCATAGACGAATTTTAACTTGAAATACTCCTCTTTCATTAGGCCTATAGAAGTAAACAAATAAGGCTCTATATAAAATTTATTTTTTAGATTTATGAGTAAAATTTAATAGTTACTGTAGGTACATACTTAGTTTTATAAAAAAAACAGTTGTATCCCGATATTTCAACCATTTTTTATTGGCCTACTAAATTTTGTAAACCTAGACCAAAAGTTTAAAATCACAATGAAATTAATCAAAAATATCCTTGACATATATGGGTTGTAAACATGCATAAATTAATTGAAAATTTAATTTTAAAATGAACAAGTTTAAGCTAAATTTCGTCACCATGGAATGACAATATTTGGAAAATGTTAATATTTATGAGCTGAACTCCGGACACCCGTTTTCAATTTCTTGGATCACCGAGTTAATTACTGAACTTGTTAAAAGCAATCACTTTGATGTTAAGTGATTTATATTATATTAAGTTCAGTGTTATTATATTAAGTTCGATGGAATTTCTCAACACAAGCAGTCCTGTGACAAAAACAATACATAGATAGCATAATGAAAATATTTGTGGAGGAATCAAAGTAATAGTAATTTATTTGGAAGTTAAGTAGTAGGCTACATGTAAAATACTTAAAACCAAGCTTATTGTATTATATTAATTTTTAATAATTATATTAAATTAGAGCCCTCTAATTTAAAACATAATATAACTTACCTAACCCTAACCTCAAATGTAAACATAATTAATATGTTCAACACACAATATTTGTTTTGAAGTTTAGACAATAAATCACCAAACAATCTCATCTTTTAAATAAGAATAATAAATTAAATAAACTTACCAAGTCAAAGTGGAATAGGTAGACTCTTCTAAAAGAGTTCACAGCTTTCATCAACGTGATGAGAATTCAAACAAGAAATGGCGTTGATCAGTCGATCGTCGTTGATAGATCCGTTTTTGTGTAAGGACTACTGTAGCGCTGTGAGTGGTGGAATTGGAAGCTCGTTTTCAACGTGTTTTCAACGATAGATCAACCGTTGAAAACAACGTTGCATTTAAAACGTTGAAAAATTCAACCGCTAACGGTTATTCAACCTCAACAACCAAATTTCAACGTTGGAAACACGTAGGTGTGCTACCTGGGTAGTCTCTCATAGTGTGCCCTTCTTACACTCTCAACAACACACTAATAATAGACAGTGTATAGGGTGTCTATGTTGCAAATGTGAGTGTTAACTGAAGCCGATAGTCCTAGTAGTAGTTTTTGGTGAAGCTATGTGACGCTGGTAGTCTCTCATACTGTGCCCTTCTTACACTCTTACACTCCCAACAACACACTAATAATAGACAGTGTATAGGGTGTCTATGTTGCAAATGTGACTGTAAACTGAAGCTGATAGTCCTAGTAGTTGTTTTTGGTGAAGCTATGTGACGCTGGTAGTCTCTCATACTGTGCCCTTCTTACACTCTTACACTCCCAACAACACACTAATAATAGACAGTGTATAGGGTGTCTATGTTGCAAATGTGAGTGTTAACTGGAGCCGATAGTCCTAGTAGTTGTTTTTGGTGAAGCTATGTGACGCTGGTAGTCTCTCATACTGTGCCGTTCTTACACTCTCACACTCCCAACAACACACTAATAATAGACAGTGTATAGGGTGTTTATGTTGCAAATGTGAGTGTTAACTGAAGCCGATAGTCCTAGTAGTTGTTTTTGGTGAAGCTATGTGACGCTGGTAGTCTCTCATACTGTGCCCTTCTTACACTCTTACACTCCCAACAACACACTAATAATAGACAGTTATCGGCTTCAGTTAAAGGTGTATCATATTGTGTTGATACTGTATCATTTATGGTGATATGCCATTCTAAAGGACCGTTATGTTGCAAATGTGAGTGTTAACTGAAGCTGATTGTCCTGGTAGTTGTTTTTGGTGAAGTGATGTGACGCTGGTAGTCTCTCATATTGTGCCATCTTACACTCCCAACAACACATAGTATTAATAGACAGTGGTCGACAGTAATTGGAGAAGAAATTTGCAACTTAATAAACTAACTATACAATTAAATATCTACTAATTTTATATTTTCTCTATAATTTTTCACTCACTCTTCAACTGCTGTTCGAGCTTCAAATTGACGACATTGAACTGGTTCCAGTGAGCCTCTGTAGGGGGCAGAGGGTGCACTTTGGCCCAATTGCCACAAGTAAACTGGTAGAAGTCATCGCAGGGATTCACCGACCTATCAAGACCTGCGTTCAAATCTGCCGCTAGATAATACAAAATCAAACTAAATCATGCAATTATTTGTTTCATATGTCGAAATACATATACAACAATAGGCTTCATAATTGGAGAATAAAATAAAATCATACAATTATTTGTTCCAAATGTAGAATTAACTTACATACATAACAATAGGTTACATAATAATTATTCCGAACAAAATTGAAGCCACCTTAATTAAGCAATATATTCCACAATGTACAAACATACATTGTGAAATTAAAATTGCTTTAAAATTAATAAACTGAAGTTTCTTCAAATTTTAAAGCAATTTTAATTGCTTTAAAATTGATTAAAATTAACAAATATATTATTAAATTTGGTGTTGATTAAAATTAACAAATAAATTATGAAAATTGGTGTTGCTATCCTTGTCTATCATCAGATGAAGCAGATAGCTCTATCCTTCTCCAACCGTTGTCATATCTTTTGTAGGCTATGAATAAATATCATGGACTATCACAATATCCAATTCCAATTTTGAAAATGTATTATTAATTTATAAAATGATAGTTTATATTTATAAAAATGATTTAGGCTATATTTATTATAAATGATAGTTTTTCAATTATAAATGATAGTTTCTATATCTAGCGACTCCCTCCAGTGGACTACAAGGGGATTTTGTGTGCTGGACCACTACCTCCGTAAACAAAGCCATAGTGCATGACAGGAGATTGATGGTAACGTCAGCACAGGTAGGGATCCTACACCAATAAAAACACTAGCTGATATAGATCAGCTGAAATCAACAAATTTTTATTGGTGTAGGAGCCCTACCTGTGCTGACGTCACCAGAATGCACTAAGGCTTTGTTTATGGAGGTAGTGGCTGGACGGGATTTCTCGTGATATTGTAGTATTAATTAACTGTTTTTTTGTGTTTGTGAAATATTGTATGTCTATTGTATATTTTTTGGATTACCTATGTGATGTACGGTATTTAACATTATTTTGTGAACTGTTTCTTGAAGAGAATAAAATTTGATTTGATACGGTATTTTCTTGGTAATGGTAAATATAAATTTGAGATCTATAATTCATCATTATCCAATAATATTAAGCGAGCAATATTTATATATATTTTTATATTTGGATATTTATTTATGTTCAACGGATCTCGAAAACGGCTCCAACGATTTTCACGAAATTTGGAACATAGTAGGTTTATGATATAAAAATTCGATTGCACTAGGTCTCATCCTTGGGAAAATTCGCTGAACGACATTAAAAGGATAATTATTCATCTTTGGCTGTATAACAGCTGCGGATAGTAAAAAGTGAGCGTGTGATTCTGTGGAAAATCAAAATATCGCATCCCCGAAATTCATAAGCTAAAATATAGCCAGCTGTAAAATATGAACACGATCATTTTAGAGAATTGTGTTCTGTTTATCAATAAATAAAAATAACGGCGAAGCTCGGTGCCCCGATATTCACTATTAATTGAAAAATTTTCAGGTAATTTTATGATTTAAGTGTGCTTATTTCGCAATTCTTCTGTATTTGAAGTATGTTTGCACAGCCCTTAAAACTAAATTTCATCTTAAAATGGATTAAATCTATATCTTAAGTTTCATTTGTTATAATGTGATTAATTTTGAGTTTAAGCCAACAGCTGATTAAGTTCAGTTTAAGCTGTCACTGTGCAAATAACGGCCCTAATAGGCCTATCCGATCAGAATTACAGAGATAACTCGAATCACAGCTGTCTCTAATAGAAAGTGATGGAAGAAGAGAAGAGGCAACAATGCCTTACTATCATTTCCAATGACTATAATAACTAAGGCTATGACTATAATAACTGAACAGTGAACACTAATAATATTATTATGCAATAGCAGCGAGCTATAAAAAATTTTTATATACTAGTTATTTTCATTTACAATTATTACCGTAGTTATTAAATTTGTTGCGGTAAGCTATTCTCATTCACTTATCTTTTATAAATTATAAATTCAAATAAATTAAAAATAGAAATATTTTAACTCACCAGCTTCCAAGCAGGCTTCGCTCTTGCATTCTACTTCCTGAATGGTTTTCCCTTCATTTTTATCAATAAGAGATAACAGAAAAGGTAGAAAGAGAAGGAACCATCTGGAAGAAATTAACGAGAAAAGGATGGAAGAATACATTACAAATGGAAATTGTGAGTTTTATACTGATTTTCACTAATAAACTGATCGAGAAATATTTCTTGTAAAAAGAAGTTGGTAGATAGGCTACAGTTTAGAGATCAATAAATATATTAATCAGAAGATATTTCATTTTATGAAAAGTAGGTAGATAGATAAATTTTAGGAATCAGTAAAGAATTAACGAAAGTCTATGGGTCTACCAATGGGTGGATGAAGAAATCTGAGAAAATTATGGACAAATATTGAATAAGTGATCAGGAGTTGAGAAAATTATGGAATATTTAAAATAAAATACAAAAACTGGAAAAGTTTGGACAAAAATATTGGATAAGTGGTAAGAAATTGAAAATATTGTGGAATACTTAAAATAAAATTAAAAAACTGGAAAAAATGTGGACAACTGTTGAATAAGATGTATAAAACTGGAAAATTAGGGAGAACTTATAAGAAAGATACACAAAGCTGAAAGAATATGGGAACTGTTTGGAAAATATGTAAAAACTAGAAAAATATTGAGAACTTATGGGAAAAATGTAGGAAACTGCGAAATTTATGGTCAACTATTGGACAAGATATACAAAACTGAAAGACTATAGAAAATGTTGGTAAAAATGTACAAAACTGAAAAGTATATATCGAAAACTTATGGGAAACTGCGAAATTTATGGCCAATTATTGGACAACACTATAGAAACTGTTGGTAAAAATGTACAAAGCTGAAAATCATTGGTAAAAATCATATTCAAAACTTATGGTGAAAAATGTAGGAAACTGCGAAATTCATGATCAACTATTGGACAAGTGGTATAAAACTAAAAAAAAATATAGAAAAAATTTGGAAAAGTTGTACAAAACTGAAAATAAATATTGATAACCACTGGATAAAACTTGGAGAACTGAAGATTTTATGGAAAACTAATGGAGAAAAATTCATGAGAAACTTCTGGGAGAGATGTGCAAAACTGAAACTTCTCCATTTTATGGAAAACTATTGAATGAGATTATGAAGAAGAATTTAAAATTAATGAGAAGCTTATGGGAGAGATAGGCGAAACTGAAGCTTTTATGAGAGTATAAATCTAGATGAGATGTAGAGAACTGTGAAATCTATAATAAAAGTTGAAACCCAACTAGATTTATTACAAGGATAATAGCCTGGTTGAATGTAGAGATTGTATGAAAATAGAGTATTGATTTCTAGGCTTCCTGTTTTTTATCGGATTTTGGTCGTTTCCTGCTTTTGTTCGTTATCTACCACAGCTTCTAGGTGTGAGATCTTGTTCAACGTTTTTCTGTAATATATTTCTCAATGACATTGATAAAAAATCGGTATAGGCCCGATAATATTCATATGATTTGTAATTATATCAACGAATAAATAAATAAATAAATGAATGAATAAATAAATAAATAAATAATAAATAAATAAATAAATAAATAAATAAATAAATAAATAAATAATAAATAAATAAATAAATAAATAAATAAATAATGTTCAAGGCATGTGGAATATCAGTATACTATAGAAAGTATAAAGTATAAATATAAACAAAAGTATAAAGTATAAAAAAAGTATATATAAATATAAGTATAAATAGAAAGAAAAATAAAAATCTCAGTACCCTTTTTGAATTATTTAAACACAACAATCATGTTTCAACATTGATGCCATTATATCAACATTTATTTATATCAGTATACTATATACATCAATATAGTCTACAAAATTGATTACTTCTTTATCATTCTTCTTTACTTATTAAAAACTTCTTTATCCAGTTGAGGAACGGTACATAGAAATAATACCAGCACTAATTGACCGAGCGTAGTGAGGTCTATGTTTTAACTCTGATTTTCTTTTGTCTGACTGCATGTAACGCACGCGATTACGGCCAAACGCGTTGATATAATTCTATGAGATTTGGCAGGAATCCTTATTCCTTTTTCAACTGCGCGTCGATGTGTACACAAGGTTTTTTTTTGAAATTTTGCATTTTAAGGATAATATTAAAAGAAAAGGAATCCCTCCATACTCTAATATCACTGTATTATTTTGTATCATCTACTTTGAAGATAGGATCAATCAGACTATATAATTATTCATAAATTTAATCATATGCTGATAGTGAATGTTTTTGTGATTTTTATGGCTTCAAATTTATCAAGTTTTTTAATATTTTTCAATTTTTTAATGCATTTTCAAGTGTAATAATAATTTGTTTCATCTTTCTGATCAACCGAGATACAAAATTTTTAGTACCTATAATGTATATTTGGACTGTAAATTTTTGTGATTTCTATATAAGTGTTTTCATAACCTCATTTGGACTATTTTTATCAAAATTAGGGAGAGGAACAGTTTTGGGTTTATCCTGTTGATTCTCGCCCAATCATTAATTTGATGTTGTGATTAAGGAATGTAATGTAATAATCAATCAGCTGACAATATTTTAAGGAATATTTTTATTAGATGGAAAGATTATCACGGAACTGGATAAATTATCATATGGGATACAAATTCAAACGTGAAATGAGTTTATTAACATAAGTGAGTTTTTAATCTTGGAGAAAACAAATAACAGTTTTTGAGAGTAAATTATGATTCAACTGTGAATTAATTGTGATTCAACACTGAATCAACTAGAACAGGTGACACCAGATACTTGTGGATGAGAAAACTGCGTGAGGTCTACTGTTCACAGAACTACTAGTTTAGAACATAATAGTCAATAACATTTACATAGTTTCTCTCAAAACTATCTGGCTGTTATAATTTAGGAGTATTTGACTGTTTCACTTGAACGATTTCTTAACTTATTTTAATAGGGCTTCTTGATCGTCTTCAATTCTACCTATCTATTATAATTTAGAAAAATTTATAAGCGAAAGAATTTATATCTCAATTGAAAAATTTATTGTTATATGGCTACTATTGTTGGTTCTCTGATAGAATGACTATAGTATCAGTTTACTTTTTTCTGAAGACACAAACTGTTACCGTATTAAATAGTTGCATATTTATTACTAAAATTATCTATATATATATAAAAGCGAAATGGCACTCACTCACTGACTGACTCACTCACTCGCACAACTAAAAATCTACCGGACCAAAACGTCCAAATTTAGTAGGTATGTTCAGTTGGCCCTTTAGAGGCGCACTAAGAACGGATTTGAAAAAAATTCCAAAGATACGCCCAAAATCTGCGATTTTCCAGCGTTTTTTTTGCGCTTTCTCAGCTTTATCGAGAACAAATGAACAGAAAATGTTCAAATTTACTACAGAAGCTCAGCTGGGGTGTAATAATGCTGTGTTAGAAGGAATTTGAAATAACGCCAAAGATACACCGAAAATTAGCGTTTTTTTCGCGTTTTCTCAGTTATTTCATCAATAGACAGAAAATTTTCAAATTTGGTACAGAGGTTTAGATAGGGTCTAAAAATTTTGTGATGAGGTGACTTTGATATTTCATAAAAGATACGCCCAAAATCAGCGTTTTTCCAACGTTTTTCTCAGTTTTTTTTGCGTTTTCTCAGTACTTTAACTTTCTGATGGAATGAAGCATGCTCAAATGAAAAATGCAGGCGAGCGAAGCGATCCCTCTGATCTCATTTTTGGACGATCCAGTCGGGGGTCCAAGGGGCGGAGCCCCCTGGCTAGACGGATATGCCAAGCGAAGCGAGCCTGACGGCTAGTAGTATTTAAAGGTGTCTAAAATTATTGTAAGAATTAGAAAAAAAGTATCTCAACTCACCTTATATAAGTTTGCATCCTCCTTTTGTGCCAAACTTTACTTACCACCAAAATGATCAAACTTCAGAAATTAATTAAACAAACTTTTTAATTCAACAATTTGTTCAACAAACTACAAAAACATTGTTTTCAACAGAACATTTCAAACCTTTTCCCACAAACTATATTATTTGTAAAGTTTCTAAATATTTTTTAGAGATTTCTCGGGAGTTCATTGATCTCTGCTTGAGTATATTTACTGATATTGTCCTACAGAAAAAATCTGAATACTAGAATAGACCACAACATTGGAAAATATTGGCGAAAATGATATCAGAATTAAGTATGTCATAGTAGATATGGGGACTCCTTCCTTTCTATGTGAAGCCCACACGAAATTAATCCAAATTCCTGATTCATAATTTCGTTTTATTTTTACTCTTTTACTTCTGACAAATAAAATAATGATTATGAATAAATGAGAGATTGCATTTTTGTTAAATATTTAATTGACCGAGCGAAGTGAGGTCTAAGATTCAAGTCGACGGTTTGGCATTTCTCTTAATGTTTAAATGTTTTTATGTTGCGTATTTACGGCGAAACGCGGTAATAGATTTTCATGAAATTTGACATGTTCCTTTTTAAGTTGCGCGTCGACGTATATACAAGGTTTTTGTAAATTTTGCATTTCAAGGATAATATAAAAGGAAAAAGGAGCCTCCTCCATACGCCAATATTAGAGTAAAAATCAAACTATAGAATTATTCATCATAAATCAGCTGTCTAGTGGACTATAATACTACCTGTTCAAAAACATCGAACATCTTGAAAATGTATCTTTCCATCGACGTTGTAGGCAGTTGCGGCCAGACCTGATAACAGCGCTCACACTCACATTCCGGGACGACACGTCACGGTACGATATAGGACAAAAAGCTCTGTTTATTTATGATTTTTTCTAGACATTTTTAATTGATAAATTATTTATTAATTTTTGAGAAAACATAACAACAGGTCAATGTAACTCACTGAGCGCGAGGTCTACTGTTCACAGAACTACTAGTTAACTGTTAAACTTATGTCATAGTAGATATGGGGACTCCTTCGTTTTTACTTTCCTTGCACTATTACCATAGGTAAGGAAAGTATTGCTTTCCGAAAAAAATTAAGGTACCCCAATTTCTATCAAATTTATACCGAAAATAGTCATTGATAAGCTCTATTAACTGCCACAAGTCCCATATCTGTAAAAATCTCAGGAGCTCCGTCCCATCTATGCAAAGTTTAATTATAGATTCCCAATTATCAGGCTTCAGATATAATTCAAACAAAAAATAGAGTGGAAAAGATTTAGCATGAAAATCTCTACAATTAATGTTTAGTAGCATTTTCACCTACAATTGGAAATAAGTTCGAAATTCGAGAAAATGTGGTTATTCAATTGCAAACTGTTCATTCAATTAAATAAATCATTCACTATGAAGAGATAGCAGATATCGTGTGTCTCCAGCGTTATTGTCCTGTCACCAGCTGGCTCAGATCTTAGAATAGTAGACTTGAGATGCGCGTGAACACTAGCGTCAGGTGATCAATTTTCATAACGGCAAGGAAAGTTGTGTGAGTGTGCCACACCAGATTTTTATGTAAGCCTACACGAAATGAATCCAAATATTTGAATCATATTTCATTTAATTTTTAATCTTTTACTCCTGACAAATAAAATAATGATAAAAATAAATTATAGATTGTATTTGTTCAAATATTTAATTAATTATTAAACTAAACTCCAAATTAAATGCTGTAAATCACCCCGTAGACTTCTGCTACTGCAAATGTTGACAACAGGGAAAAATCTATAGTGAGATTCCCATTAAAAAGTCAGCACCTGATTAACATTGGCGTTGCTATCCTTGTCTGTCATTAGACAAAGCAGATAGCTCTATCCTTTTCTAGCTTTCAATACGTTGCCAAATCGTTTGTAAACTGTGTACTATGAACTATGTAATTCCATGATCTGCCAAAATATCTTATCACAATTATAAAAAGTAACTATTGAATCAAAATAGTTATTTTCCTACAGATACCTTGAAAAGTGACCATTTGTGCACTGATTGCAGGCCGCAAAGAATCACTTTTCCGCACTAGTGCGCAAAGTGAGTACTTTGCGTACTCCAGATTTGCAGCATGTCAACGCAAAATAGTTAGTAGGTTATATGGAGCACCAGTACAGGAAAATCAAAATAGAGTTGGTAATACTGATAGTGAGGCCCACGTTATTATGGCAGTGGAGAACAGCGTTGCCTCGCCATTATGTGCCTTGATTATAGTCATTTCAATGCTTACATAAGATAAACCCCCTTCAAGCAGTCAGATAAATTTTCAATTGAATTACTAATCATTATAATTCAATTATTATTATTCAATTTTAAATAAATTAAGGTTTTTATTAATAATATAATTACACAGAAAAACATTTGATGGATTTCAGCCATCATTTTATCCATAATTACCCACTTTTCATATTCAATGGTAACTGTAGGAAAAATTTAATGTGAAATACCTGCGCAAAGTTCGTTTGCTGCACTCAAGAAACCATTATTCCGCACTCGCCTACGGCTCGGGCGTAAACGTTTCTTTCGGTGCAGCAAACTGTCACTTTGCGCACTAGTTGCACAAATAACTTCTCATCATTTAATAATAAATAATGTTCATTTTCTATTGACAGTAATAATTATTTCAACTATAAGCAATGAGAAATGTAGCAAACACACATTATGAAATTCGAATTTTTAGGTTAAATAATTACCGTTCAAAATCCATGTCAATAAAATTAATAAAATAACATTAGAATATACTACAATAAAATATTTTCTGTTGTCTATGTTATTTTATAAATATTTTTTAGTTCACTTATATTATTTTTCGGTAATTTAGTAAGTTAACCATGTCTAAATATCTGAATACTGTTTTTAGTTGGATGAAACGAAGTTAGGTACGATTCTTCCCGCTAGGTCGCGCGCTTGCCGGTTCAGCCATTCTGCAGTCATCCCAACCGGCTGTTGGCATATATTTTGAATGCGAGTTTTTTGTTTTATCTGTATTTTTTCTGATTCTTGAATGAATAAAGATGAGAACTCTGGCTGATAATTTTCAACTTCAATTGGATTATCAATTTTTAAATGAATTAAGGTTGTTATTAATAACAGCATCACACACACAAACATTTGATGGATTTCAGCCACCATTTTATCCATAATTACCCACTTTTCATATTCAATGGTAACTGTAGGAAAAATTAAATGTGAAATACGTGCGCAAAGTTCTTCTGCTGCACTCAAGGAACCATTCCTTACTCGCCTACGGCTCGGGCGTAAACGTTTCTTTCGGTGCAGCAAACTGTCACTTTGCACACTAGTTGCACAATAGTTATTTGTGCAACTAGTGCGCAAAGTGACAGTTTGCTGCACCGAAAGAAACGTTTACGCACGAGCCATAGGCGAGGGCGGAATGGTTTCTTGGGTGCAGCAGAGGAACTTTGCTCACGTATTTCACATTAAATTTTTCCTACAGTTACCATTGAATATGAAAAGTGGTTGTTTATGGGTAAAATGATGACTGAAATCCATCAAATGTTTGTCTGTATAATTTTGTTATTAATAACAACTTTAATTTATTTTAAACTTGATAATCCAATTGAAAATTAATAATTTATTCAAACTAAAAATTAAATCAATCCAATTAATTAGAGAATTTGAATAATTATGAGTAAATGAAAAAAATATTATTTGAAATAATGAATAATTATTAATATTCAAAATGTAGGTATAATTTAATGAGTTCCCATTTTTATTTATTTGAAAATCAGAAAAAATATGGATAGAACGAATTCGCATTCAAAATACATGCCAACAATGTCAACAGCTGATTGGGATGGCTGCAAGATAATACGCAAAGTATTAAGAGTACGCAAAGTAATACTTTGCGCACTAGAGCGGAAAAGTGATTCTTTGCGTTCTGTAATCAGTGCAGCAATGGTCACTTTTCAAGGTAATTGTAGGAAAAAAAAATTTTTCTTGACAAATGAAATATATTTCAAATAGAGTTTGAAAGAATTAGGGAGAGGAAAAATATTTTGAAATCTACGATGTAACTTGAAGACTTTTACTTGCTATTATGCTCAACACAATATATTTGTAAATTATATATTATTTAACATACAATTTATTTCAAATATTTTGAAATCTATGCTGTAACTCAACGACTTTTTCTTACCCTCGAATTCATAATAAATATTGGTGATAAATTCACAAAACTAGTTCATAATAACCAACAAAGATCGTAGTTTATACTGAATAATATCAAACACAGAATTTATTTCAAATATTTTGAAATCTACGATGTAACTTAACGACTTTTTCTTGCTATTATGCTGAACACAATATATATTTGTGAATTTTATATTATTCAACATACAATTTATTTCAAATATTTGGAAATCTACAATGTAACTTAACAACTTTTTCTTACACTCAAATTCATAATAAATATTGGTGATAAATTCACAAAAATCATTTATAATAAACACAGAACGTAGCTTATAAATAAATAAAAACGATATAAAACTTGGAGTACCCTTTTATTAAAAAAATTTAAAAAACTTGAAAACATTTTAACGACTAGTTTCGACCTACTTTGGCTGAAATAAGATCGAAACTAGTTTTTAAAATGTTTTTATTAAAACATTTCAAAAACTTTAAATTATTTTAACGACTAGTTTTGGCCTAATTTGACCGAAATAAGGTCGAAACTAGTCGTTAAAATATTTTCAAGTTTTTAAAATGTTTTTATTAAAGGGTACTACAAGTTTTATATTGTTTTTATTTATTTGAATAATATAGCCCATAAAAGTGGAGTGGTTTTTTGTAGCTTAAATTTAATAATATCAAACACAAAATTAATTTCAAATCTTTTGAAACCTATTATGTATCTGAACGACTTTCTCTTACCTTATTAATCTTTCATAATAACATACACAGTTCGTAGCCTATATTTAATAATATCAAACACAGAATCTATTTCAAATAGGTACTTGAAAATCTACAATGTATCCCAACGAATTTCTCTTACCTTATCAATCGTTCATAATAACCAGCACAGTTTGTAACTTATATTTAATAATATCAAACACGAAATTAATTTCAAATCTTTTGAAACCTATTATGTATCTAACGACTTTCTCTTACCTTATGAATCATTTATAATAACCAACACAGTTGGTAGCTTATGTTAAATAATATCAAACTCAAAACTTATTTCAAATATTTTGAAATCTACGATGTTCCCAGCGACTTTCTCTTACCTATTAATCATTCATAATAACATACACAGTTCGTAGCCTATATTTAATAATATCAAACACAGAATTTATTTCAAATAGGTACTTGAAAATCTACGTTGTACCCAACGACTTTCTCTTACCCTATTAACCATTCATAATAACCAACACAGTTCGTAGCCTATATTTAATAATATCAAACACAAAACTTATTTCAAATCTTTTGAAACCTATTATCATAGAGAAACAATAGCGTAAGTAGATATCCCATGCTATAGGACGTTTATGTCGCAACTTTCACTGTTATCTCAAGCCGATAGTCCACGTAGTTCTATCCCGTGAAGCTGTGTGACGCTGGTAGTCTCTCTTATTGTGCCGTTCATACACTCTCACCCCAACAAAACAGTAAAAATCGACAATAATCTACAGTAATCGACTTGAGATAACAGTAAAAGTTGCAACATAAACACCCTATACCATGAGATATCTACTTTCGCTATTGTTTCTCTATGCTATTACGTATCTTACGACTTTCTGTTACCCTATTAATGATTCATAATAACCAACACAGTTGGTAGCTTATATTTAATAATATCAAACACAGAATTTATTCTAAATAATTCAAAATCTACGATGTATCCCAACGACTTTTTCTTACCCTCTTCTCTTTACTTGTAGTAGGGGCAGAAGAAGAGGGAGGAGGAGGTTGTGTGGAGGAGGAGGGAGGAGTAGGTTTGAAGGAAGGAGAGACAAATATGTTGTCTTGTTCTTCTTGTTCCCTGGTATGTTCCCAGGTTTTGTCTTCAGATACAGTGAACTGTGAAAAGAAGAAATTTTAGGTCAAAAAAGGTTATTTTCGATTATAAAACATAGGTAAATGCAACATTTTCAGGTAAACTGATGAAGGAAGATTAGATTGGATTAGATTTATTTATTCATGTATGTTACAATATATGGAGTGATCTATGAAAGGTGTAACAGCCAAACACCTAAATGAAATTTTCAACAAAAATGACTAGTATAATTTTCTTATATCGTCTTTAGTTTTTAAGATTAATTGATCAGTTGCGACCAGTTGCGACCAGACTTGAGCCAGCCAATTAATTAAGATTAATTTTTCGATATATTTGAAAACGTCAATAGCTAGAAAATTACCAGTCAAAATCTAATTCTAAGGATATTGTTGGGAAGAGGAAGAAGTTTTTAATAACATTCATATAATTTGTTCCTTTGTTTGACGTTTTCGAACTTTTCATGCGCGTTTAAATTGTTGGAAATTTAGCGTTCAACTTGACTAATGTATTTTTTTCTACAACTGCGCGTAAAGAAAGAATTTACACACTCATTTCTCCTCGTGAAACAGCTTATTTCTGAGGAGAATCTACTGTTTCGCTCGCTAACCATCCGCGCATGCGCAGTAGATTTACTTTACGCTCCCAAATCATTCGCGAATGCGCAGAAGAGTTTCTTTACGCTCCCTAATCAGCTGATTGTAAGCAGCTCGCCAAAAAGTCAGATCTTAACCTAAAAAGTCGGTAATTGTAACTCCGCCGATATAATTAATTTAACAGGTTTGGGTAGTTGTAGAAAAAATTTTGTATGTAATTCGCGCGTAATGCTTCTTCATCGCTCTTGCAAAATTATCACGCTCCGCTTCGCGTCTTGTGATAACTGTTTTGCGCGAGCGATAAAGTCGCGCATTACGCTCTTAATACATAAATAGCTATTTCCAACTTGAAGCGCTCATAAACAGTTCAAAAATGTTAAACAGAGGAACAAATTATATAAATATTATTGAAAATGTCTTCCTTTTTCCAACCATGTCCAGAAGTCAAGAATTAGATTTTTCTTCCTTTTCCAGAATTAGATTTTGACTGGTAGTTATCTAGTTATTGACGTTTTAGAAAACATCGATACATCTCAAAAACTAAGGTCGACATAAGAATATTTTACTGGATATTTTTTGTAACAAATCTAATGTAAAATCTATGGTCCGCGACTGTTACACCTTTCATGGGACACTCCGTATACTGGCTTATACAATAATTTACATTAAATAGTTAACAATAAAATAATATTGTAATGTAACTGCATAAATCGGCGGTGTTTCAACAATAATAGTTGACGACTCTCTGAAAAGGATTTAAAGTAATGATATCCTTTCCATCAACACACGACCGGATGATTGATTGATTGAGTACTTTATTCATGTAGATTACAATATATACTGGCTTATACACTTATATACAATAGCTTACAATACAGCAACATTATAGATGAATTTACATAATATAGAGTAAGAAGATAATTATTGAACTGCATATGATATGAAAAAGCAATTTGTAATATAATAACTATAGATAATTATATTGTAATGCATCTACATGAATTGGCGGAGCTTTGGACATATCAATGTCCATTCTTCGGGAACAATATTCAAAATATCCTTCCCACTAACTCTCTACCAAAAGGAGAGATGAAGGAGAGAAGAAGAAGAAGAACCAGGAAGAAGAAGAAGAAGAAGAAGAAGAAGAAAAGAAGGAGGAGAAGAAAAAGAAAATTGAAATATTGATTTTATACCTGTGTTTGGTACTGGGCCTTAAAAGCGGCTTTCATAGCTGCCAACCTGTCAGTACCTGGGCCACTTTTGGACGAGTTACGACTGTGAACTATCTCAGAAATACTCATAGAACTAGTCGAAGATGAACCCTGAAAGTTGAATAAAAACAAGTATTAAATATAAGTATAAACAGTATTAAATATAATTGAACAGTATTAAATATAATTGAACAGTATTAAATATAAATCAGAATCGAAATTATAAACTAATTCGAATCATTATATATTAATATCGGGGCAGCGAGCATCGCTTGTTATTTATCTATTGATAAACAAAACACAATTCTTCAAAATGATTGGGGAAGGACTAACAGGCACAGCCCAAAACTGTTTCTTCCACGAATTTTGATTAATACACTATAAAGCTGCGTCTACACCAAAGTTATAACAGAATGTTAATAACTTAATCCTTATAGATTCTATTAGATTGAACGGAACTTGGCAAACACATATGTTCATCAAGTTATGTTCAATCTAATAGAATCTATAAGGATTAAGTTATCAACATTTTGTTAAAACTGGTGTAAACGCAGCTTTAATGGTGCAAAAAGTAGGTTATGTTTCATACACTTGAATTCAGGTCCAATTTTCAGTCAAAATATTTAAAAACAGAAAAGTTCTAATTTAGATTGTTTACAAACCAAATTGAATAACAAAATAACACTCACTAATCACTTGAAACTGTAAAATAATTATTAACTTTGAATATTATGATATACCTTGTCATGTCAACAAATCCGATTATTTTGATTGAATCTATTGTAATTTCTAGATTTCTTGCGAGAAATTGGCTAAATCTCGACTATACCGAGCTCGGAAACCGGCCCTAAATTGTTGAGACCATTTCAAAATCATTGGCAATTTCCATAAGTTTGAACAATACTTTATATTGTAGGTAGTCTAAATCCAAATAGACAGATCTTATAAAGAAGGAAATATAAAGAAAATAGTTGAATAGTTAAATACAGTAGTTTATAGTTGAATAGTTAAAAAAACTTACAGCATCGGTTGATCCGTAAGTTAATACGATATAGTTAAATAACTAATAGTTGAATAGTTAAAAAAGCTTACAGCATCAGTTGATCCGTAAGTTAATACGATATAGTTAAATAATTAATTGACCGAGCGAAGTGAGGTCTAAGATTCAAGTTGACGGTTTGGCATTTCTGTTAATGCTTGTAATATGTTGCGCATTTACGGCGAAACGCGGTAATAGATTTTCATGAATTTTGACAGGTATGTTCCTTTTTTAATTGCGCGTCGACGTATATACAAGGTTTTTGGAAATTTTGCATTTCAAGGATAATATAAAAGGAAAAAGGAGCCTCCTTCATACGCCAATATTAGAGTAAAAATCAGACTATAGAATTATTCATCATGAATCAGCTGACAAGTGATTACACAGATGTGTGGAGAAGCCAGTCTATTGCTGTATTTCCATAAGGTCTATAGTTTCAATCAGGTACTTGTGGATCAGAATACTGCGTGAGGTCTACTGTTCACAGAACTACTAGTAGTTCAATAGTTAAATAAACTTACAGCATCAGTTGATCCATAAGTTAATACGATATAGTTAGATATAGTAATTGATAGTTGAATACTTAAACAAACTTACAGCATCAGTTGATCCGTAAGTTAATACGATATAGTTAAATAATTAATAGTTGAATAGTTAAAAAAACGTACAGCATCAGTTGATCCGTAGGTTAATACGATGTAGTTGAATAATTAAAAGAACCTACAGCATCAGTTGATCCGTAAGTTAATACGATATAGTTAAATAATTAATAGTTGAGTAGTTAAATAAACTTACAGCATCAGTTGATCCGTAGGTTATTACGATATAGTTGAATAATTAAAAGAACCTACAGCATCAGTTGATCCGTAAATTAATAGGATATAGTTAAATAACTAATAGTTGAATAGTTAAAAAAGCTTACAGCATCAATAGATCCGTAAATTAATACGATATAGTTAAATAGTTAACAGTTGAAAAACTTACAGCATCAGTTGATCCAAGACCTGGTCGTTCTCTAAATCCCAGTCCACTCCCGCCAACGTTCAGAGATTTACCCTTTCCACTCTTAAACCTCGATTTACGGAACCATGAACTCTAGTTAACAAAAGATTTATTCATCAGTTTCAAACAATCAATCAAAAAAACTTCATTGACATTTTAAATACAGTTTATTGCTGAAAGACGATTTCGAACTACAAGACTTAACCCTTTTCGGACTACGTGTAACCTTATCTAAATTTGGGAGAGGAATATTTCTTATTTTATTCATTTATTCATTTACTATGCGAATGACACTAATGTAATAACATTGAAAGATAAAATAATAAGGTAGTCCTTGTGCTATTTTTCTTCCAAATTTATAGGTAACAAAGTCCAAGATAAGGTTAGAATTTCACGTGTAAAATTTTTAAAAAAATTTTAGTCTAAAATAAACATGAAAACTATAAATTTTGAATTTAGATGACTAAAATTTGATATTTAATTGATAAGTAATATTCCACTCAATTACCACTTTAAACTAATACTATTGAGTTATTTTAATAGCACAAGGTTACCTTTTTTTTCTCTCCCTAACATTTTGATGATGTACTTATTGTATGAATTAATAAAGAATAAAGTTTCTTTATTAAAAACCTTGATATACTACAATCATTATAACATCTTAAAATTAAAAATCCAAGAACTCTTTTTAAAATAATTTTATTCACAGTCGTCTTACATTCTTAAGGTGCGTACAGACTGTCGCTCTGCTCCGCAACCGAACGTCACTCCAGCAGAGCGATTGATGATCGACCGGGGAGCAACAGTGGTTCGACCGGGGAACGCGAGAAGATCTAACATCTTCCATAACGTTCATGATGGGTGCGTGGGCGGAGCGACTGTATTTCGATGGTGGTACGAGGGCGGTACGAGGGAGGAGCGTGCTCGGTGCGGGTTGGAAACGCGAATATGTGTACGCAGATTTACATTGTTAAATAGTGAAACGCTTCGAGCAAAAGTTTTCGATGTTACGTTTTTCTATCTCCATTTTCTATTGTTAATTTTTTCGCTGTTCTACGGTTAAATTATTTTTCTATCATTATAATTTGTAATAAATAATAATAATATCGAGTGACCTGGGTGGCTCAGGTCTGGTGTCAGAGTTTTCAGGTCGCAACTGATCAATTTCAGGGCCTCTCACATCACCTAACGACTGCTTTTTAGACAGCCGGGACCAACGGCTTAACGCGTCCATCCGAAACACGGGAGAGACCCGAGATGAATATCTTGCCCGGATAAAAATTTGTAATTTTTCAGTGGTTTATGTATTGTTATCGGTTATTCATTTTATGTTATAGTGAGGTCCACGTTATAATGGCAGTGTTTGATTAGCAATGGTATTGCTATCCTTGTTTATCATTCAACAAAGCAGATAGCGCTATCTCTTTCTCGCTTTGCTCTGTTGCTAGATCGGCTTTTAACAATGTAGAGTTCATAATTAATTAACAAAATATTTCATCTTAATTATGAAATTTTGAAAAATATAATTTCTTGCTTAATAAAATATAATTGATCATTTTAAACGGCAATGAACAGTTAATATTACATCAATAGACCTGTATCAGCTACCATCTATAGAAGGCATTGACAGGACAGAGGATCGACAACGTTGTTCTGCTATCTTTCTACACTGCCATTATAACGTGGACCTCACTTAGGTTAAATTATTTTTCCATCATTTCGTCCAAAAATATATATAAGCTAAACATAAAAACACAATTTATTAAAAACATAGCTTCCTTGTAAAAAAATAAACATAAATTGAAAACATAGCCTTTTAAATGTTTTTAAAATACATTTAAAAACATAGTTTCCTTTGTATTCGGCTAAGAAGTAGGCCTCAACTATACGAGCGTCTGAAGCTAATTGTAATTTATATGATTATTATACAAATAATAATCGTGTTTCGGATGGACACGTTAAGTCTTCGGTCCCGGCTGCCTAAAAAGCAGTCACTAGGTCATGTCAGAGGCCCTGAAATTGATCAGTTGCGACCTGAAAACTGTGACACCAGACCTCAGTAAGCCAGGTCACTCAATATTATTATTTGTAATTTTTCTGTGGTTTATGTATTGTTATTGGTTGTTTATTTTATGTTAGACGCCTCTTGCTGATGATGAACATGTGTATGTGCATAATAAACATGCATGACATGTGATAAAGCTCTCATAAGAACTAATGATATTCATTTTCTGCAACTTATCTGCATAGCCAATGCCGACAGTTTTAAATATAGCAATGGTTCTTATGTGAGTGTTCACACATGTTTAATCTGCCATGTGTGAAAACTCTCATAAGAACTAATGTTACGCATTTTCAGCAACTTACCTGCATAGCCAATTCCGACAGTTTTAAGTATAGCAATGGTTCTTATGGGAGTGTTCACACATGTTTAATCTGTCATGTGTGAAAACTCTCATAAGAACTAATGTTACAAATTTTCTGCAACTCACCTGCATAGCCAGATCGAGCAAAGGTTTGGGAACTTCTTGGTTGGCTCCCTCCAGATTCCTCACAAGATGTCCGGCGAATTCTTTATCCTTGTCAGTTATCAGAGTGTAGGCTGTTCCTTTCTCTCCCGCACGACCTTAGAAATAGAAATAGAAGATATGAAACATTGATATAAATTATAAAAACTGTATTAAGTACATTGAAAGAAAAATTGATACAGAAATAATATTTTCGCCACACTGCACAGAAAGCAGCTGTTTTCCAGTCCCTACGTAGATCTGAAAGACATTGTTTGCAGACGACTCTCGTCTGACGTCAGAACAAGTTTCTTTCCGGCCTAGGCCGGAAAGAGTACCCTTTCCAGCCGCTAACATGTAACTAAGAAAGGTGTTCAAAAAACTTTTAATTATTTGTGTTCATTATTCAATAATTAAAACATTTATTATAATAGGCTATCATCTTATTGTCATTTGAAAAAATAAAAAAGTATAAACTCAACCTCCCACATAAAATTGAACATCATCTTTTAGGTTATTTAGACAAATCAGAATAAAAAATAAAAATACTTGGAATATTTCCTGATATTCACATTACTTCAGATTTGCTAGAGCTATCACCTTCCACTTCTGCTTTCGGAAGTGCTTAGTAAACAACATTCTCATAGATTATATTATTGTTTATTTTTGTGTGTGGCGAAAAATAGCGTTAGCACCAAGGGCAAAAATGTTTTTTTGTCATAGTCATTCAATTTCAGCTGTTTTACATCCATGAAGTCAAGCCGGTAAACAGCTGATTGTAGAACAAATAAACATATGATTCTCATTACAGCATACTATACTGTAATAAAATCATATGTTTTCTTTACAGTCGAGTATGTTTCCTAGTTCAGAATTTGGAACAGCAAAACTGCCGCCTTTTAGCGCTCCAGGTGGATGTTTTGTCAACTACTATCAAGAAATTCCTGATTCGAAACTTGTAAACTAGGTTATGTTTATAGAATGCATGTAGTAATGTCAGCACAAGCAGGTAATGTTTTCTGTTTCTGAATTATTCTTTTCCAGATTATTATGACAAAAAATAGTGTACGTTACTTGGACGTGAATGTCTTTTGCAGTGCTCGAATGAAATTCTAGTCTCGACTAGAAACATCATTCTCGCCTGCAAAACGGCCCTTCCCGTCCTTGTGACTTAAGATACTATTCCGGCTCTCAATCTTTTTTAGTCCTCGGCCTACGGCCTCGGACTTGAAAACCGATTTCGAGCCGGAAAAATCTCATTTTCTGCTCTAGTTGCGAAATATACTATATCAAATACCCTATAGTGAGGTCCACGTTATAATGGCAGTGGAGAAAGATAGCGAGCAGAACAGCGTTGCCGATCCTCTGCCTTGTCAATGCCTTCTATAGACGGTAGCTGATACAGGTTTATTGATGTAATATTAACTGTTCATTCTCGTTTAAAATAATCAATTATATTTTATTAAGCAAGAAATTATATTCTTCAATAATTTTATAATGAATTTTCGTGAATAAGATGAAATATTTTGTAAATTAATTATGAATTCTACATTGTTGAAAGACAAGGATAGAAATACCATTGTTAATCACATACTGCCATTATAACGTGAACCTCATTATAGAAAGTTTGAAACATAGAAATAACTTGAACAAAATGTGTAGAAAGCATTAAATAAATGAGTAGATACAAACGATTGAGATAGAATCTGAGAAAAAATGAAATTTGCCCAAATGTCCTTATTAATAATGAAATGTTGGAATTGGTAACAGGTACACGATTCCTGGGTTTAGAAATCGACAGTAATTTATCGTGGAATAGTCATGTTTGTCAGGTAGTCAAAAAAATATCCCCTGGGCTGTATGCTTCAAGACAAATGTCAAATAAATGCAGTCTTCCAACTATGAAAACGCTTTATCATCCACTAATACACTCCCATCTGGCCTATGGTTTATGCATCTACGGAGCCACGACCAACAGCAATCTTGATAGAATTCTCATTCAACAGAAAAAAGCACTTAGGATAATGATGAATCTAAAAAGAATGGACTCTGTAAAACTGGTTTTTTCGCAGCTTGGCATTCTTACAGTTTACGGGCAATATGTATTTGATGTTATCATGTATGTTAGGAATTACACTGTAGAAGAACTACGGAATGAGACTCATGGCTACAATACTAGATTTGGGAGGATAACGGAAAGACATAGGTTAGAATTTTTCAAGAAAAAGACGCACTACATGGGAAGGAAATACTTCACAATGCTGCCTTTAGAATTACAGGCAATAGAGAACATGAAAAAATTAAGTATAAAACTCAAGGAGTTTTTAATATCATTGTGTCTGTACTCCCTGCAGGAGTTTGCAGATAGCACTGTGCGTTTGTGATTGTTGATTATCGATTTTTGTTTATTTATATAGGAGGTTTAAGACTTACTACTTTTTACTCTACTACTACATTTTATGTTTATGTTGTTTGTATATTGACGCTGTTCCTAATGTACCTGTACATGTTTATGAATAAAGATTTTTTCAATTCAATTCAACAGAAATGACAACAAGTAACCTGAAAATTAAAAAAATAGATTCAAATCAAGTATATAAGTAATACGTTGATACAAACAATTGGAATAACTAATTAATATAAAAGAAAATCGAAATTAAATGCTTTAATTCACCCCGAAGACTTCTGCTACTGTAAATATTGACAACAAGGTGAACAGATAGATGGAAATTCGATGAGCGCTACTATACAAAAATTATCTGTCAGCCCGGGAAACAAATAATTTTTGAATAGTAGCGCTCATCGAATTTCCATCTAACTGTTCACCCTGTTTTCAATATTTGCAGTAGCAGAAGTCTTCAGGGTGATTCACAGCATTTAATTTGGATTCTAGTTTAATAATAATTATTCATTAATTAGCATTTGAACAAATGCAACTTCCAATTTATTTCCATCCGTAATTTGAAGAGAAATAGCATCAAGTGCCCTTTCATATTTTATGACTGCATTACATGTTTCAAACTCTTGAGTCATTTTAAAATTCAAACAAAAATAAACTAAACATCATTGACTTTGTATAAATTAACGATAATTCATATGATCACTATAGTGATGTCCACGTTATAATGGCAGTGTTTGATTAGCAATGGTATTGCTTTCCTTCTCTATCATTCAACAAAGCGGATAGCGCGCTATCTCTTTCTTGCTTTGTTCTGTTGCCAGATCGGCTTTTAAAAACGTAGAATTAATAATTAATTAACAAAATACTATATTTCATCTCAATTATGAAAATTCATTATGAAATTATTGAAGAATATAATTCCTTGCTTAATAAAATATAATTGATTATTTTAAACTAGAATGAACAGTTAATATTACATCAATAAACCTTTATCAGCTACCGTCAAGAAGGCATTGACAAGACAGTGAGGATCGGCAATGTTCTTCTCCTATCTTTCTCCACTGCCATTATAACGTGGACCTCACTATAGTAGAATGAGGATTACATTGAGGAGAAATATCAATTAGTGCAAAAATTATCGAATATAGAATTATGCTGTTAGCATTTAATTGATAGTGTTAGGGGATAGATTATCTGCGAGAAAATATCGTTCAACTCATATCGATAATTCAAGCCCACTATAGTTTATATTAATTTGTACAATATTAAATAATACATGATATTAATTCTATTTTATTTAAAGGGGTGCCCTCCATAGAAAAAAGTAAATATATATAGTTAAGAATGAATAAATATATAGAAACCACTGAAGATTAGAGCTGTTTGTGTTTTTCATTTATTTGAATCAACACAATTAAATCAATAGATTACCATTCATTTAAATTAACTTATAATAGTATTCTACTCACCGGTACGACCAATTCTGTGGGTATGAGTATCTATATCTCGAGCTACATCGTAATTGATTACAGTCCTTATATGGGGAATATCCAAACCTCGAGCTGAAAATAAAACAATCAGAATTCATTAGTGTATTATGAAAAGTGAATAGAAATAAGAATATTGAATGCACAGCAAAATGCTACCCATACATATGGGTACATATTTTAAAAATCTGGTGTGGCGCATCACACAACTTTCCTTGCTGTTATGAAAATTGATTACCTGACGCTAGTGTTCCCGCGCATCTCAAGTCTACTATTCAAAGATTTGAGCCAGCTGGTGACAGGACAATAACGCTGGAGACACACATGAGGTCTGCTATCTCTTCATAGTGAATGATTTAATAGAATCAACAATAATTTGCAATTGAATAATCACATTTTCTCGAATTTAAAGCTTATTTTCAATTTTAGGTGAAAATGTTACTGAACATTAATTGTAGAGATTTTCATGCTCAATCTACTCCACTTTTATTTTTGTTTCAATTGTATCTGAAGCCTGATAATTGGGAATCTATCTGCATTGATGGGGCGGAACTCCTGAAATTTTTACAGATATGGGACTTGTGGCAGTTGATAGAGCTTATCGATGACTATTTGAGGTATGAATTTGATCAAAATCGTTGGAGCCGTTTCCGAGAAAATCACGAAAAACCCAGTTTTTGACAACATTTTCGCCATTTTAGCCGCCATCTTGAATTGCATTTGATCGAAATTGTTTGTGTCGGATCCTTATAGTGAAAGGACCTTAAGTTCCAAATTTCAAGTCATTCCGTTAATTGGGAGATGAGATATCGTGTACACAGACGCACATACACTCATACACACACACACATACAGACCAATACCCAAAAACCAGTTTTTTGGACTCAGGGGACCTTAAAACGAATAGAAATTTAGAAATTAGGGTACCTTAATTTTTTTCGGAAAACAATACTTTCCTTACCTATGGTAGGTAATAGGGCAAGCCAAGTAAAAATTGTGCATGTAATCGTTAATGATTATCAAACGAAAATCCTAATTAAATGCTGTAATTCACCCCGAAGACTTCTGCAACTGCAAATATTGACAGAAAAGTGAGCAGAAAATTCATATTCACGTTAAACTGTTGGTGCCGGCTGAAATATGACAGTTGTAAGGCCCATTGACGGCTTAAATTATATAATTCAGGTTAACTTAAACGACCTATAACATGAGATAAATTATTCTCATGCTATCTTTTTTCTATGTAGAAACTTATTTATTTAATTATGTTGTCTTACATAAGAATGTTCTATCAAATCGACAATCCACTTATACACATTTCGTATATAATAAAAACATCTAATTTACTGAGAATATTATGGTTCTAGGTGGGCTCCGAACCACTAAATAATGGTTACATACCTGCAACATCGGTGGCAACCAGAATGCTGACCTCCTGTTTTTTGAACATAGTGATGACTTTGTTTCGCTCGATTTGGTCCATATCTCCATGCAGCAGAAGCACTTCGAACTCTTTCAATGTCAGTGTACTGGCTAGCTCTTCTGTGTTCAACTGAAATATTAAAAAATAAATTATAATCTATTTATTGACCGAGCGAAGTGAGGTCTAAGATTCAAGTCGACGGTTTGGCATTTCTCTTAATGTTTAAATGTTAATATGTTTATATGTTGCGCATTTATGGCGAAACGCGGTAATAGATTTTCATGAAATTTGACAGGTATGTTCCTTCTTCAATTGCGCGTCGACGTATATACAAGGTTTTTGGAAATTTTGCATTTCAAGGGTAATATAAAAGGAAGGAGCCTCCTTCATACGCCAATATAAGAGTAAAAATCAGACTATAGAATTGTACATCATAAATCAGCTGACAAGTGATTACACAGATGTGTGGAGAAGCCAGTCTATTGCTGTATTTCCATAAGGTCTATAGTTTCAATCAGGTACTTGTGGATGTGAATACTGCGTGAGGTCTACTGTTCACAGAACTACTAGTACTAGTGTTGATGATGATTCATAGAACTTGAAAGATGAAAAAAATAGGTACCTATTTAGGGCTGGTTTTCGAGCTCGGGAATTACCTAAGTTCTAGACTTTGAAAAGCTGGAGTCAGAAGATTGGCTTTCCAAAACGGGGCGTAGTCGTAGTTTTCATGACAATCTCTATTTTCTCATTTCTATAATAAATTGGAAACGTTTCTCCTTGACGTAATGAAACATTTCTGAATGATTCAAAATAGCTGAAACTTTACACTAGTAGTTCTGTGAACAGTAGACCTCACGCAGTATTCTCATCCACAAGTACCTGATTGAAACTATAGACCTTATGGAAATACAGCAATAGACTGGCTTCTCCACACATCTGTGTAATCACTTGTCAGCTGATTTATGATGAATAATTCTAAAGCCTGATTTATACTCCAATATTGGCGTATGAGGAGGCTCCTTTTTCCTTTTATATTATCCTTGAAATGCGAAATTTCCAAAAAACCTTGTATATACGTCGACGCGCAATTAAAAAAGGATCATACCTGTCAAGAAAATCTATTACCGCGCTTCGCCGTAAATGCGCAACATATAAACAGTTAAACATTAATAGAAATGCCAAACCGTCGACTTGAATCTTAGACCGCACTTCACTCGGTCAAAGAAAGCGAAATGGCACTGATTCACTCACTCACTCGTTCATAATCAACAGAACTAAGGCTCAACTCACTCTTAGGCGACCCAGGTCGAGAAAAGACTCGACTCTAGTGGAGAGCATGTGTTTCCAAATGGTGACACTCAGACCAGTCGATTCTAGTCTCTGCGTCGTCACCATTTCAAAACACATTCTCTCCACTAGAGTCCAGTCTCTTCTTGACCTGAGTCGCTTAAGTGTCAGTTGAGCCTTACAGCATTAATTGCAATACCTCAGTAATTTCCATCTGTAAATAATTAAGACATTTTGTGAAATAAGTGAACGACTATGATTATATTGTGTTACTTATTCATACTTTTTATAATTTGAAACTTGAATCATAGAAACACTTATGAAGTGAAAAATGCTCTTCCAAGGAGTCTCCTGATAATGATCTACTCCAGAGACTAGAATCGACTGGTCTGAGTGTCACCATTTGGAAACACATGCTCTCCACTAGAGTTGAGTCTCTTCTTGACCTGAGTCGCCTAAGTGTGAGTTGAGCCTAAAATTCTACTCAAGCAAATACGTTCAAATTTGGCTTGTATGTTCAGTTGGCCATCTAGAGGCGCACTAAGAACGGATTTGAAAGATACGCCCAAAATCTGCGTTTTTACAACGTATTTCTGCGTTTTCTCAACTTTTTCAAGAACTTATTGTCAAGAAATGTTCAAATTTGGTACATAGGCAAAAAAGTGTAGAGAATTTTTTATCAAGCTTCATTTTGGAACAGTTATTTATGTCGTTTGAACGAACGAATTGTTCTCAAGATATGAGCGTGGAAGCAAAACGCTGAAAAATGCAACTTTTAAACCACCCTTATCCCCTTAGCATATGAGTTAGGAATGGGGACTTTTGATATATTCTCCTCCTAACTAGTCTCAACAAAGCTGCAAAGTCAAAAATTGTGTACAAAACATTCCCTCCAAATTCCTTATTCAATGGTCTATTGTTGAAAAACTGGAGATTTCACACTAAACACTAAACTTCCCTGCAACAGATGTAGAGAAATGCGTAAAAGTGTGAAATTATACATCAAATTGAAGAGAATTTAATGCTCTATAAGCTCATAATCAGCATGGATTTTTGTTATCGATGTTTAAAAAGTTGGAATATAAAAAAATTGGAGGCAAACGTGTTTATTTTTTCAAAAATGATACACCTTCAAGAGCGGATATCTCGAAAACTAGAGAAGATATGGAAAAAGTTAAGAGATGAATATTGCAGGAAATTATGTGAGCTTTAATTTTGTATTTAATAGTTATGTCTGTAAGATACATAGTTTTCGAGTTATATGCGAAAAACCAAAAAATGGTACCTTTAAAACACCACCACCCCCTTAGCACAAGGGGTAGGGGTGAGGACTTTTGATATGTTTACCTCCTTACTGCCCTAAACAGAACTGCGAGGTCAAATATTGTGTACCAAACTTTTCCCTCTATAACCTTTCATTGACTGGAATATTATTATACAGAGTCTTTCAGAAATAGTGTCGAATATTTTAGGGTATTGTTCCTGGATGATGGGAGACTAAAAATGTCGTATTTGAAGTGTCCAAAACTCAGCGGTTATCCTGAAGTTGAGTCCTTATAGCATGAATATTCATGCCAAATTTCACATCAACACAACAGTTGATGTGAAATTTGGCATGAATATTCATGCTATAAGGACTCAACTTCAGGATAACCGCTGAGTTTTGGACACTTCAAATACGACATTTTTAGTCTCCCATCATCCAGGAACAATTCCCTAAAATGTTCGACACTACTTCTGAAACATTCTGTATATATGTCCCATATGACCAGGGTGACACTTTCTTTTATTATAGTATAGATTACCTTTTTGGTGACAAATATGAGCACACTGCCGGCCGACAGAAACTGGACCAGGTGTTGGAGTAGCCACTGCAGTTTGTTGGCCTGCGGCATGACGTGCACCAGCTGTGTGACGTCACAGTTGGCCTCTCCAGCATCTCCCTGCACTATGCGAACGGGGTCGGTCAGTGCATCCCTGGCCAGCCTCTCTATGCGCTTCTTGAACGTTGCACTGAACAGCAATGTCTGCCGGTCGGGCCTCGTGTGATTGCAGATTGAACGCACTTGCGGTTCTGTGAAGTGAAAAAATTAAATCAAAATCATTTATTGTCTCAGAAAATGATACAAGAAAACAAGACATCCTATTATATTAAGCGAGCAATTTCTGTATATCTGTTTATATTTTCATATTTGGTTATTTTTATTTATTTATATCTGGTTATTTATGTCTAACGGATCTCGAAAACGGCACTAACGATTTTCACGAAATTTGGAACATAGTAGGTTTATGATATAAAAAATCGATTGCACTAGGTCTCATCCCTGGGAAATGAAACATTCCTAAATAATTCAAAATAGCTGAAACTTTACATTACTTTCTCTTTATTTTATTTTGTGGTCAATTTTCTACTTTTTCGAAATTTAATTTAAACGTCGACTGCGACTACGCCCCGTTCCAGAAAGCAAATTTTCTGACTCCAGCAGTTTAAAGTCTAGAACTTGGCTAAATCCCGAGCTCGGAAACCGGCTCTAAAACACTTGTGCCAGAATTTCATCAGTTGATTATAAATTATTATACATTCTTAAATTAGTCAAATATAGCATCATTTTGTTCTGGCTCTTAAAGTGATACCCACATGAACTGTAGGCTTGTGCATACGTGATGAAACTTTTTTTTCATATTTTTTGTGGGTAATATTTCGACTATGGGTGAAATTTTGTATACTATTTTCTACCGTTCTTTATTGTACTACTCACCAAATCCCATATCGAACATCCTATCAGCTTCGTCGAGCACCAAGAAGGTGACCCTTGTTAGGTTGGTTGCCTTCATTTTGACGAGATCTATCATCCGGCCCGGAGTGGCCACCACAATCTCTGCTCCCCCCTCCAGGGCCTTGCTCTGTTCCCACTTCGACCCCCCTCCATAGCAGCACACCACGCTCATATTGTACACTTTGCCGAATTTCTTTGCTTCGTTGTAGATCTGTTGAACAAGAAAAATAGCAGATCAATCTATAATTTTCATCATTGTGATAGTTCATTAACAAGCTCCAAGCTTGACGTTGCCATCGTTATATGTCTTAAAAATAATGGGCCATATGAATAAAGTTGAGCATTTGCTTATACTTCTAAAATATGGAGCATTTGCTTCATTTTCCATGAATAAACGTGAGCAAAACCTTTTGCTCATGCTCATCAAAAAAATAGTTTGAGCATTTGCTCAAAAGTAAAAGCTTTTGCTCAAAATTGTATGAATAAACTAGAGCATTTGCTCAACTTTTGAAGCAAGTGCTTCAAAAAAGATGAGTCTAGTCTAGAGCAGCTTATCACCTTTTGCTCATGGTAAAATGGCTCAACTAATTCGTATGAGGAAGAGGAAACTATACCAGATACGATCACAACCAATAGTTGAGAATTATAAAACTCTTAAGAATAAATACAAAAGATCTACCTGTTATAAAGATAGCCATCACACAATAGGAAATAGGCATTTAAGAAGATGAGAGTGTAGACGATTATAAGAAGCCTATTGATATTATAAGAATATGCTGAAGATTATTAAAGAGATGACATTTTTTCACGCTATTATTTCAAAATTCTAAACTCAACTAACCTAAGACTCTATTCATAAATAGAAAACAGAGCAGACGACGCAAACACAAGCGGTGCACCCTACTTGCATATTTAGCGCTTCCGTGAGCTATAAAAACAAAGTAAGGCTACAAAAGCGAATCAGCTGATGAAAAATCTTTAAAATACGTGAGCATTTGCTCCAGAGTTCAGGAGCATAAGGTAAGAGTATAAGGTAGAGCTTATTCATATAAAGATGAGCAAATGCTTTTGCTTCTACCTTTTGCTCATGAGCAAAACCTTATGCTCCATGCTCTTGCTCATGAGCATTTGCTCTGGTTTTATTCATATGGGCCATTATGTTATGTACAAGGCAATTTGATTAAGTATGATTCTAATAGCTTCCATAGCTTGAATACAAGAAGGAGGTCACAAACTTACCCCCCGTTTTTCGTACGTCGGTTAACGTTTAATCACGATTAAATGCTATACTTTAATCGAGATTAGTGCTAACCGATGAATTTTGGTTTCACAAAACAGAAATTTCAAGCGATAACGCCGATTAAACTAACCGGCGTAAACAATTTTCAATTCTGATTAGTTGGCACCATTTTAACCGCGATTAGTTGAAACGAAGAAAATTTGGTTGCACAAAGGTAAAAATCGAAAAATAACGCTGGTTAAACTAATCGACGTAAAAGATTTCTAACAGGACATTCACGGGGAATTAAATCCAACTAATGCCGGTTAGGTACCTACTGATAGCTGTCTTTCTATTAGTTTTTGGTAAAAAAAAAACTAAAAAATACAAAGTATGGGCTAAATATATGAATGAATTTCATTCATTAATAAAATAGGGAAGTGTATTTAGCTGATATTAGCAATCGAAATTAGATTCTGATTTTAGAGGTCAGTTTTCGATCTGTTGTCGTCTGTTAGCAGCATAGCACTTGACACTGGCGACAGACAGAGCATTTTTATGGCGCATGAGCGCATGCCTCTGTATTGAATGGTCAAATTCACCGCTTCAATAACATATATTAACCTATTTTTATCTTAAAACATACCTATCATTTATCAGCTTTCTATAATGTAAATATTTTCTCTTATTAGAATTGAAACTCATTTTTTCTTTGTCTAATAATATTGGACCATGATCTCGTTTGTTAATATTTTTTTCAGTTTCAAATTCACCGCTTCAATAACATAATCTCAATTATTTTGTGTCAGTTAAATTACAGTGTTGCCGGATTGTGAAACCGTTAAAATCTTTGTTAGTTAACCGGTAAACTTAATCGGGATTAAAAACTAACCGATCTTGGTGAAACAGAAATGAATCCGTAAAACTAACGCTGATTTGTTAATCGCCGTTACTGTCCATATTTAACAGACGGACGTGCAACTGGCCCTTAGATTTCTATTGTACAGTCATACTAATTCTACAAATCACAAAGAAACTGGCACTTAACGTCTATCAAATTATATAACTCCACACCTGACCACTTGAAAGTACTCACATGCACACAATTTATAAAAAATTGAAAACAGTGTTAATTGATGAATGTTTGTACAACGTACATGACTATTTTAGAATAGATTGGAATCGGTTTATGTGATTCATATCTTATTGTATAAGATATCTAATATATAGATATGAAATCACGTATCGTACTGATACTGATCTAAGGCCGGTTACAGAGCTCGACCGACCGTCAGTGCGTACGTCAGTCGCGCTTGTCTTTTCCATAGATATTCCATGTATCCGTACAGAGCAGGACTGACGGCACGCACGCGCACGGTCAGGACCATGCGTTTTATACAGCGTACGAGTCATCGGTCGAGCTCGTGCGCATCCGTTCCATCGGTCGACTGACGCGCTATTAAAACAAATAGAATCTTTCAGAGCTGTACTGATCAGTAGCCCGATCGCAGCATAACTAATGTGCTGACACCTCTGCCCGACAATCAGCTGATATTGAATTGAATAGCATAATGAATGAATTCAATTAATAGTGTCATATTTGAATTCAGAGTTTTACTTTCCTTGCTCTATTACCATAGTTAAGGAAAGTATTGCTTTCCGAAAAAAATTAAGGTACCCGAATTTCTAAATTTCTATACGTTTCAAGGTCCCCTGAGTCCAAAAAAGTTGTTTTTGGGTATTGGTCTGTATGTGTGTGTGTGGTGTGTGTGTGTGTGTGTGTGTGTGTGTGTGTGTGTGTGTGTGTGTGTGTGTGTGTGTGTGTGTGTATGAGTGTATGTGCATCTGTGTACACGATATCTCATCACCCAATGAACGGAATGACTTGAAATTTGGAACTTAAGGTTCTTCCCCCATAAGGATCCGACAAGAACAATTTCGATCCAATTCAATTAAAGATGGCGGCTAAAATGGCGAAAATGTTGTAAAAAACAGGTGTTTTCGCGATTTTCTGAAAAACGGCTCCAACGATTTTGATCAAATTTTCATCTAGAATAGTCATTGATAAGCTCTATCAACTGCCACAAGTCCCATATCTGTAAAAATTTCAGGAGCTCCGCCCCATCAATGCAGATAGATTCCCAATTATCAGGCTTCAGATACAATTTAAACAAAAAAAATTAAGTGGATAAGATTGAGCATAAAAATCTCTACAATTAGTGTTCAGTGACATTTTCACCTGAAATTGGAAATAAGCTCGAAATTCGAGAAAATTTGTTTATCCAATAAAGCAAACTGTTGGCAACTGTTGATTCTTTTAAATCATTCACTATGAAGAGATAGCAGACTACGTGTGTCTCCAGCGTTATTGTCCTGTCACCAGCTGGCAGATCTTTGAATAGTAGACTTGGAATGCGCGTGTACACTTGCGTCTGGTGATACATTTTTATAACGGCAAAGAAAGTTGTGTGAGTGCGCCACACCAGATTTTTTCTATACATTTCTAAACTTTTTATTGAAAAAAAATCATATATTATTAATATTATCTACATTAATTTGATCCGTAGCTTAAAGTGACTGCAAGTATTCCCAATGGTGATACTAGCTCGAAATAACTCATCAAAATTTCTTATGGAGATTCTGAGGTAGTTGAAAAACCTATCTTCGCCCCAAGCAATGATGTATATATTGGTACGAAATTCCCTTTGAAATGCTCTTTGGGCGACCATCGGGTGAACTTGATACCTACGTTTTTTAATCTTTCGTTTACGAAGATAATAAGCTGCAATTAAACAATCTGTAATGGCGTCCATTTTGTGAGTCAGAAAAACTGATGTATGGTCAGGATGGTGCATACGCACTGACGGTCGGTCGAGCTCTGTAACCGGCCTTATTGTTTAACTTACTTTCAAAATATTTGAATATTCTAAGACCAATAAAATTCTATTCTATTCTATAGTTCAACGTACCCATAGTACCCTGTGAAATAGGATCACAGGAGTGACCTGACTGAAAAAATTAGAGGATAAGGAAGATAAGATTAGATTAGTTATATTTCATAAAACTCGCTAACATATCTGTTGAATATTGATATAATCACCCCCTACAGTACCTGTATTTCTTTATAAAATCTTACCTGTAGTGATAATTCGCGGGTAGGTGCCAGAATAAGCCCAATAGGTCCATCCCCTTCAGCCAGCTGTTTCTGGTCCATAATATGCACCAACATGGGCCACAGAAAGGCAGCCGTCTTACCACTACCTGTTTTGGCAATGCCTACACAAAAACAACTAATTATTAATTACCGTTAGTGGCCAGTCAAACAAAAGATTAACAACCAATAACGATGAATAAACCACAGGGAAATCACGATTGGTGAAAAAGATTTTAAAAAATGCCAGCATATCTTTTTTCTACAACTGCGCGTAAAGAAAGAATTTACACACTCAATTCTCTTCGTAAAACAGCTTATTTCTGAGGAGAATCTACTTTTTCGCTCGCTAACCATCCGCGCATGCGCAGTAGATTTAATTTACGCTCCCAAATCATTCGCGCATACGCAGAAGAGTTTCTTCACGCTTCCTAATCAGCTGATTGAAAAGCAGCTCGCCAAAAAGTCAGATCTTAACCTAAAAAGTCGGTAATTGCAACTCCGTCGATATAAGTAATTTAACAGGTTTGGGCAGTTGTAGAAAAAAATTTGTATGTAATTCGGTAATTCGCGCGTAATGCTTCTTTATCGCTCTTGCAAAATTATCACGCTCCGCTTCGCGTCGCGTGATAACTGTTTTGCGCGAGCGATAGAGTCGCGCATTACGCTCTTATTACATAAATAGCTATTTCACCAAACATGTATTAGATTCTAGGCCTACACTGCGACGTTGCAATATCGTAGGCCAGGGCCTTGTATTAGAGGTGGCTATGCTATTGCCATAGAGAAACAATAGCATAAGTAGATATGCCATTGTATAGGGCGTTTATGTCGCAACTTTTACTGTTATCTCAAGCCGATAGCCCACGTAGTTCTTTCCCGTGATGCTGTGTGACGCTGGTAGTACCCATATAATATTGTTCTATATTGTTTTATTTTATATTGCTCTTATCAACTTCTTGAATTAATACTCAACAGAGTTGATACTCAGCAGACTCATTTTGACATCATTTTGTAAACCTTGAATATTGTTATATCATTGAAAATGTATGAGAAAATAATATGTAATGTTCCTGAATTTATGAATAAACTCCTCTGGATGTGTCGTCCAACATCCAGAGAAATTATTATTATTATAGTTCATAGTTGAGCTATAACATTGGCAGTAAGAGTCCAACAATTTAAGTTTAGTTTATTTCATCCTGTGACCTCCTGTGAAACAGGTATAATTTGTCAATTTTTCACTGAAATTCATTTTCCTAATTTAATGAATTAACGAATCGTTAGAGTTGAAGTCGATTCTCTGATGGTGCCGGCAAAGTGATCGTAGAACTCAGAAATGGGATAGAAGCTGTAAGCCTCCCTCTTCAACTCCATTCTGAATCTCTTCGACTCCAGCCCCTTCATGTTAAGGTGGCGGTTCGCGCCGCGACAGAGACAGGAGACCGAGACAGGAGACTGAGACCAGCGACCGCGACCGTCACTTGACATTAGTCAATGTATACGCGACAGTTCGCGAGCGAGACAGAGACAGGAGACCGAAACGCGAGACAGGAGACAGCGAGACGGTCGCTGCTCCGGACCAGTAGTGTCTCCGTCGCGCTCGTAAAAGCACACGTGTTTAGTGTTTAAAAATGAGTTTTTCTGACGAAGACTGTGAGAATCTGATTGAACTAATCAGGCAGCACCCTCCGCTATACAATGCACAACTAGACTCCTACAGAGACGAACATTTGAAGGACAATATTTGGAAAAGCATAGCTGAAAGTATAAATAAAACAGGTGAGTCATTCTTATTTTATTTATTTTGCAAAAATTGATATTTGGAAGGAAACATATAACAGGAATGAAAAGGTGGTGTGGAATCAGTTCAAACAAGCCGTGTGACATGATGTTCTTGCCAGTCTACTGCTCCTTGCTGTGACGTGAAGTAATTGGTTAATTTTACTCTAATATCGAGTTTTGTATTTGTAATAATAATATAAGAGCAAATCATCGTCTTCTTCTTCCTCCAATAACAGCTTAATTACTAGGTTTTCCATCACGACACAAAACACCACTGACTTCATCGACAGAGTCTCTTGAACTGAGCGTTTGCTTGATGACACTTGTCGCGATCTTCGGTCTCAGTCTCGACCTACAGTACATGCCGAAGAGACCGAGACACTTGTCGCGGTCGCTGGTCTCAGTCTCCTGTCTCGGTCTCCTGTCTCTGTCGCGGCGCGAACCGCCACCTTTAGGCGGCAAGGCTTTATAAAAGCAACTAATACCCAAACCTAGTGTTTGGTATCGAACATCGATGTTTTGCAAATATCGATGTTTTTTGGTCGATATCCGATATTTTTGACATCGATGGAAGGCCACCGATACTTTACTGCCATCAATGTTTTTGATCGATATTTTCAGTATCAAATCAACGGTTTTACTTTCCTTGCCCTATTACCATAGGTAAGGAGTAATGCTTTCCGAAAAAAATTAAGGTACCCCAATTTCTTAATTTCTATACGTTTCAAGGTCCCCTGAGTCCAATAAAGTGGTTTTTGGGTATTGGTCTGTATGTATGTGTGTGTGTGTGTGTGTGTGTGTGTGTGTGTGTGTGTGGTGTGTGTGTGTGTGTGTGTGTGTGTGTGTGTGTATGAGTGTATGTGCATCTGTGTACACGATATCTCATGTCCCAATTAACGGAATGACTTGAACTTAAGGTCCTTACAGTATAAGGATCCGACACGAACAATTTCGATCAAATGCAATTCAAGATGGCGGCTAAAATGACGAAAATGTTGTCAAAAACATGGTTTTTCGCGATTTTCTCAAAAACTGCTCCAACGATTTTGATAAAATTTATACCCAAAATAGTCATTGATGAACTGTATCAACTGCCACAAGTCCCATATCTGTAAAAATTTCAGGAGCTCCGCCCCATCAATGCAGATAGATTTCCAATTATCAGGCTTCAGATACAATTGAAACAAAAAAAATAAAGTGGAGTAGATTGAGCATGAAAATCTCTACAATTAATGTTCAGTAACATTTTCACCTAAAATTGAAAATAAGCTTTAAATTCGAGAAAATGTGATTATTCAATTGCAAATTATTGTTGATTCTATTAAATCATTCACTATGAAGAGATAGCAGACCTCATGATGTGTGTCTCCAGGGTTATTGCCCTGTCACCAGCTGGCTCAAGATGCGCGGGAACACTAGCGTCAGGTGATCAATTTTCATAATGGCAAGGAAAGTTGTGTGAGTGCGCCACACCAGATTTTTACTTTTTAGCACCAAAATTATAAAGGCAGTTTCTTCTTCTTATCTGTGCTACAACCTATAATACTAGTAGTTCTGTGAACAGTAGACCTCACGCAGTATTCTCATCCACAAGTACCTGATTGAAACTATAGATCTATACAGCAATAGACTGGCTTCTCCACACATCTGTGTAATCACTTGTCAGCTGATTTATGATGAATAATTCTATAGTCTGATTTTTACTCTAATATTGGCGTATGAAGGAGGCTCCTTTTTCTTTTTATATTATCCTTGAAATGCAAAAATTCTAAAAACCTTGTATAGGCCTATACGTCGACACGCATTTTAAAAAGGAACATACCTGTCAAATTTAATGAAAATCTACTACCGCGTTTCGCCGTAAATGCCCAACATATAAACATTCAAACATTTAAACATTTAGACATTGAGAGAAATGCCAAACCGTCGACTTGAATCTCAGACCTCACTTCGCTCGGTCAATTATAAAGAGTAATACCCAAACTTCTAACCCCCTCAGCATACAGAGTGGTTCTATGCTGTTCATCTCTGAGAAGGTGACGTCTCCGTGTCATAATAATGTATCAAAGACCCTCTAAAAAATTATTTTCATTCTTTTTAATGAGACAAATACATTCTACCATGAAAAGGCTTGGAAGTGGTAGTATTTCCAGCGTCTTGAAATATGGACGGCAGTTTTCTCATATTGTGCCGTTCATACACTCTCACCTAACAAAACAGTAAAAATTGACAGTAATCGACAATAATCGGCTTGAGTTAACAGTAAAAGTTGCAACATAAACGCCCTATACCATGGGATATCTACTTACACTATTGTTTCTCTATACTATTATTACGATGTATTTTACTTTGTTATCAGTTTCTTGGTCTTCGAATTTCTTATTTAATTAACTATAATTTCTATTTCAATTCTCAGGTACAGTACATTTTATAACTATTATTTAACGAAAATACAAATTAATTCGGGGCTGTGAATCACCCCGAAGACTTCTGCTACTGCAAATATTGACAACAGGGTGAACAGCTAGATGGAAATTCGATGAGAGCAACTATTCAAAAATTATTTGCCCGGTAATCGAACCCGGTACCTCCTAATTGCCGGTCAGGCATGCTTACCCTTACACCAAACTGACAATCACTGGATAGCAGCGCTCATTTTATACGAAGCCATAGCTGCCAGCCAGTCTAGAGATAGAAATTATTGAGCTTAGAATTAAGATTAAAATTAACAAAATTAATGAAATGAACAAAACAAATTAATGAAATTGGAAAGAAAAAGAGATGATGGAATAATGGAATTGAATATCATTAATTTTTATCTGAAGATTGGCTGACCGCTATGGTTTCGTATAAAATAAGCGCTGCTACCCAGAGATTGTCAGTTTGGTGTAAGGGTAAGCATTCTTGACTGGCAATTAGGAGGTACCGTGTTCGATTCCTGGGCTGGCAAATAATATTTTGGATAGTAGCTCTCATCGAATTTCCATCTAGCTGTTTGACCTGTTGTCAATGTTTGCAGTAGCAGAAGTCTTCGGGGGTGAATTACAGCATTTAATTTGTATTTTAGTTTAATAATAATAAATAAAATAAATGTATTTTACCATGCAACTTGTTATTCTTTCCACATATGGAAATAAATTGGTTGTTGCATTTGTTCAAATGCTAATTAATGAATAATTATTATTAAACGAAAATCCCAATTAAAATGCTGTAAATCACCCCGAAGACTTCTGCTACTGCAAATATTGACAACAGGGTAAACAGCTAGATGGAAATTCGATAGATTATTCTTTCGATGAATTGACTATAATTTGATGAAAATCGACATACCTATAATATCCCTGCCTCCCAAAGCTGCTGGTATAGACTGTGCTTGAATGGGCGTCGGTTGAGTGTATTCGGACTTTCTAATTGCTTTCATTAATGCATCATCAAACCTGTAAAATAAATAGATTAAGGCGATGTATTATTAGGAATGTGTCGAGTTATTTTTCACAAAAAGACGAATAGGCTGGCGAGAAGCTGCTTTTGGCTGCATACCATGCTTCTGCAAAGCAAGAAAATTTGAACCATCTTTGCTACTCGGCATTTTTGAAAGCATCAGTAAAGCCTATTCAATAGTCTCTGGTGATGTTGAGGGATCTGTGAAGAGAGCAGAGATGTCTCGAGTGAGGTCAGGTTTCGCTTTGAAGATCTTGACCATTTCCAGCACGCTAGCACGTTCCAGCCGTCTGCTCCCCCCCCTTCCACAGCCACATTATCTTGACTTGAAGCCCTCCATACCTTCACTATGTAACATTAAATTGATTGAACTGTGATATCCATCATTTGTAATAAATGATTAGTGACCTGTTTGTAAAGTAATAAAAGGGGGCGATCCACCAGTTCCCTCCCAGACGGGAACACTGTAATATTGTTGTTGCGTAGCATTTGATGGTTGGTTTTTTTCAAAAGCAGTTGGGTTTTTTTTAATATTATCAACTAGATGTTTTTTTGGAATTTGAAAGGAAAACATTTTTATTAGGAGTCAGATTTATTTTTTTAAAAAGAAGAAATTTCTGTTTGATTTAAATGTGAATTTTAACATATTTTGTTTTTATAAAATTAGTTATGCTACAACTATTCTAATACAGAACAATTAAGGAGGGTTATGAAATTTTGAGCATTTAATCAATTTTAAAATAAACTTTGTTGCCAATGATTTTACAAAACGTTAGACAGAAATGTGTTGGACAGATTATTGTGTTTTTTATTTAAACAAGTTATATGACAGTTTAAAAAGCATTATTCATTTTTAATTAATTTGGAATTTCTAAAATCAAAACAATATTGAAAAATAAATTTGAATGTGGAACGATACCGTTATACTGTTGATGTCCATCCTAACTTGCCATGGTCTGAATGGAGAACCAGGGGATGTCCATACACGGGCCAGCTCGGTCTGTCTCAGGTGGTAGGCGATGAAAAAGTGTGAAATTTTACAGAAGGAAAAGTGGAAAGCTTTTTCCACTAGCTGGCTGGAGGGGAGACTAAAATGCTAGCCCCACTTCTACCTCTCCTCAGCGTTTTTAGTCTGTCAGCCAAAACTGTCTGATCAGCTTTTAGTTTTTAAAGTTGGAAAAAATTATTTCTCTTCTTAAAGAAGGAACTGATGTTTGGGGGTATGTCAAACCTTGTGGTTCATGACAATTAGGATTACTCGCACAAACCTGTATTAAAAACTCCACATAGTATTATTATTATTTGTAGTAGTATAAGTGGAATTTGTAACCGTAAACTATAGTAATTTTGTATAATGAATATTTTTTCCTATTTTCTCCACTTTATATCTCCACTATTATTAATCCTATCAAAAAAAGACATAGGGCCTTTTTTGTAGAGAATTTTACATAGTTTAATTTCACTAATCCAATCAATTTCATTAATTAATTAATGAAATTAATCCTATCAAAAAAGACATAGGGCCTTTTTTGTAGAGAATTTTACGTAGTTTAATTTCACTAATGACAACCTTATCCTGGAGGCCATAGTTTTTTAGTTATTCACTAAAAACCGAAAAAATGCACCTTTAGACCCCCTCCCCCCTTAGCTCCACCCCCACCGGTCAGTACTTTTAGTATGTTTTTTAAGAAGCCTTCCCCTACAACTGTACCAATTTTGGCTTATACATGAATTTTTTCCCCTATTTGGCTTTTTTTTGTCTTCGTTGCCTGGACTATAAGCCTGTGGTACTTTTCTAGAACTTGTGTTATGATAGATGATTGATTGAATAAATTGATTAATAAATAAATGAATAACTGACCCAAAATGAGCGAAACTAGCAACAGGCCTCGGGGGAGAAGGGCCCGTCACTTTGATGCCAAGGGTGTTCCTTAGTTCGTTGACTTGCTCCTCGCTCAGACGGGATATCTCCTCATGAACTGTGTAGAAGTTCTTCTCGAAGTCCTGGTAGTCGATCTCCGAATGGTCGATTGCTGGTAGCGGGTCGATAATCTGCGAGAAAATATCGATTAGTCCATATCGATTATCAAAAAGGATACAGGAGTAAAGAGGTCCACTTTATAATAGCAATAGGCTATTTGATCAACATATTGTGTTGATACTGTATCATATCGTGTTGATACTGTATCATGTTGTGGTTGTTCTTGTTCTAGAGTGAGGTCCACGTTATAATGGCAGTATTTGATCAACATTGGTGTTGCTATCCTTGTCTATCATTCCACAAAGCAGATAGCGAATGTATCAAATCATAATGTTGTGTAACAAGTTGACATGATACTGTGTCGTATTGTGTTGATACTGTATCATGTTGTGGTTGTTCTTGTTCTATAGTGAGGTACACGTTATAATGGCAGTATTTGATTAACATTGGTGTTGCTATCCTTGACTATACTTCCACAAAGCAGATAGCGAATGTATCAAATTATAATGTTGTGTAACAAGTTGACATGATACTGTGTCGTACTGTGTTGATACTGTATCATGTTGTGGTTGTTCTTGTTCTATAGTGACGTCCACGTTATAAAGTCAGCACCTGATTAACATTGGTGTTGCTATCCTTGTCTATCATCCAACAAAGCAGATAGCGAATGTATCAAATCATAGTGTTGTGTATCAAGTTGAGATGATACTGTATCATATTGGTTTAATACTGTATCATGTTGTGGTTGTTCTTGTTCTATAGTGAGGTCCACGTTATAATGGCAGTGTTTGATTAACATTGGTGTTGCTATACTTGTCTATCATTCCACAAAGTAGATAGCGAATGTATCAAATCATAGTGGTGTGTATCAAGTGGAGATGATACTGTATCATGTTGTGGTTGTTCTTGTTCTATAGTGAGGTCCACGTTATAATGGCAGTATTTGATTAACATTGGTATTGCTATCCTTGTCTATCATTCCACAAAGCAGATAGCGAATGTATCAAATTATAATGTTGTGTAACAAGTTGACATGATACTGTATCATATTGTGTTGATACTGTATCATGTTGTGGTTGTTCTTGTTCTATAGTGAGGTCCACGTTATAACGGCAGTATTTGATTAACATTGGTGTTGCTATCCTTGTCTATCATTCTACAAAGCAGATAGCGCTTTCATTCTCTTGCTACGCAAGGTTTGCTACATCGTTTTATAACAATTTAAGAATATAGAAATATAATTACCAAAATATATTATAATATCGATTATAGAAAAGTATTATTAAACTAGCTGGCCCGGCGAACTTCATGTCGCCAAATATCATGACAAACTTTAGCTGGATGCACACCTGAGGAGGAGCAATGCGGCATTTTGCATCCAGGTGCTTCTTGCTTATTGGTTTGAATGGAAGAACTCACACACACTGAATCGGGCATGGCGTGGAACGGTGTGATAAGGCAATCTCCATAAGATCAACACTCTGTATCACTAAGCCTTAGCCTTAGCTTGATCTGATGCATCACTATATTTTTATGAAAACTAACCAACAATCACCATTTACATTTATATCTCAATATGGACTTCCTATGTGCCTTATGGGTCGATGTCAAACGAGGCAAACGACAGAAGAGTCCTGCGACAGTCGAGACCAGCGACGGTAGAGACCGGCGACATTCGAGGCCAGCGACGGTAGAGGACTCATGAAAAAGTGGCCTCAAATGTCGCCTGCGTTAGGCGACAGTTGAGGCCACTCTAATTTTTGTACAGCCCCGACAGTCGAGACCTACGACGGGAGAGGACTCCTGAAAAAGTGGTCTCAAATGTCGCCTGCGTTAGGCGACAGTTGAGGCCATTCTAATTTTTGTACAGCCCCGACAGTCGAGACCTACGACGGTAGAGGACTCATGAAAAAGTGGCCTCAAATGTCGCCTGCGTTAGGCGACAGTTGAGGCCACTCTAATTTTTGTACAGCCCCGACAGTCGAGACCTACGACGGGAGAGGACTCCTGAAAAAGTGGTCTCAAATGTCGCCTGCGTTAGGCGACAGTTGAGGCCATTCTAATTTTTGTACAGCCCCGACAGTCGAGACCTACGACGGGAGAGGACTCCTGAAAAAGTGGCCTCAAATGTCGCCTGCGTTAGGCGACAGTTGAGGCCACTCTAATTTTTGTACAGCCCCGACAGTCGAGACCTACGACGGGAGAGGACTCCTGAAAAAGTGGCCTCAAATGTCGCCTGCGTTAGGCGACAGTTGAGGCCACTCTAATTTTTGTACAGCCCCGACAGTCGAGACCTACGACGGGAGAGGACTCCTGAAAAAGTGGTCTCAAATGTCGCCTGCGTTAGGCGACAGTTGAGGCCACTCTAATTTTCGTACACTCCCGACAGTCGAGGCCTACGACCGTAGAGGACTGTAAAACAGTCCTCTACGGTCGTAGGCATCGAATGTCGTCGGTCTCGACTGTCGCGCCCCCTGCCTTATTAGTCGTGCTCGCTGCTAATTGAATGGTATATCTCCTTGCTGCTGATTTTCCGGTGCATATTGTAAATTTACAGCATTTCGAGTTCTACGACCCAAGTTTGGACGTCGATCGTCCAAATATTTTACTAAAAAATATATAAATAGTAAAATATGTATAAATATATAATTTAGTCATTATAACTCTCCAATTAATAGAATCCAGAGGCTGTTCAATCTTTTTTCTGTGCGCCTAGACGTCTTTGGGTGCTCTCGTGGCAGATTCCGCAACACTCTGAAGGGCTTAATTTAGGATAGATATTTGTGGCCAGGTTTCCGTATGACATTTTTCTTTCTTTCTTTTTTTGTGACTTTTTCTTCTCAGTGCCCACATGATTCTTTGTTCTTTCTAAGATATTTCAAGTGCATATTTTCCCACCTCTCATATTTTCTCTTGGAAAGTTCCTAGTTTCAGCAATGAATATAAGATTTTTTTGTTATCTATTTTTTTTTGTTCTCATCTTAATTTACTCTTGTTTTATTCTCAGCTTGTTGTTTATTTTAAATCTAATTTTTTAATGAAAAATGTTGTAATGTTTCAAGGAGACATATAAAGGTGCGTACAGACTTTGGCTCTGCTCCGCAACCGAACGTCACTCCAGCAGAGCGATTGATGATCGACCGGGGAGCAACAGTGGTTCGACCGGGGAACGCGAGAAGATCTAACATCTTCCGTAACGTTCATGATGGGTGCGTGGGCGGAGCGACTGTGGTTCGATGGTGGTACGAGGGCGGTACGAGGGAGGAGCGTGCTCGGTGCGGGTTGGAAGCGCGAATATGTGTACGCAGCTATAGGGTTTAACCTGTTGTCTCCATGTGTGTAATTATGCAGATAAATAAATAAATAATATTTACTGGAAATCGTCGTACGTCCAAAATAAATTACTAAAAAATAAATAAACAATTTACAAAAAATCAATTAATTATCAACACCGAAGACAGCACAATTATTCGAAACAAAGCAATGTCTTTAGAGCATGTGAGTCTTTAACCTGAGGCCGCACTGCTGGATGGTTACATACATAAGTCGAAAAATTTAGAACGTTTAGAATAAAATACATGGGCGGTTATGGAGCAGCACACACTCTTGTCAACTATCTACCGACGGCTGTTGGATGACGCAATGATTATAACAGCTGATTTTTATTTCTGTGTGTGACCAGCTCACAAATCTTCTCCCATAAGGATTACATGTAAACTTTGAAGGACCGTAAGAGAGTCCTGGAGTCGGATTATAAATTTGATAGGCCATAAACCTGGACCTGAACATAACGAACACAACTAAAAAAAAATCTGGTGTGGCGCACTCACACAACATTCCTTGCCATTATGAAAATTGAACACCTGACGCTAGTGTTCATACGCATCTCAAGTCTACTATTCAATGATCTGAGCCAGCTTATCATGTGACAGGACAATACCGCTGGAGACACACGAGGTCTGCTATCTATCGCTTCATAGTGGATGATTTAATAGAATCAACAGTTGACAACAGTTTGCAATTGAATAATCTTTTTTCTCGAATTTCGAGCTTATTTTCAATTGTAGGTGAAAATGTTACAGAACATTAATTCTAGAGATTTTCATGCTGAATCTTTTCCACTTGAATTTTTTTGGTGAAAATGTTACAAAACATTAATTGTAGAGATTTTCATGCTCAATCTTTTCCACTTAAAATCTTTTGTTTAAATTGTATCTGAAACCTGATAATTGGGAATCTAAAATCAAACTTTGCATGGATGGGGCGGAGCTCCTGAAATTTTCACAGATATGGGACTTATGGCAGTTGATAGAGCTTACCAATGACTATTTTAGGTATAAATTTTATCAAAATCGTTGGAGCCGATGTCAAAAACCCTGTTATTACATCAATAAATGTGTATCAGTTATCGTCAAAAGAAGGAACAAGACAGAGGACAAGACAACGTTGTTCTGCAATCTTTCTCCACTACCATTATAACGTGGACCTCACTATATGGAAAAGAGACAGAGACACGGGAGAGGAAGGATAGAGAGGGTAAACCGTTTGCGAACAAGCACAGAACTGTACTTTGCACCAACCTTTGATTTCTTTGGAGCAATCGGATTTCCATCTTCATCATACTCTATTTCAACATCGGATTCATCATCCTGCATTCCCGCCCTGGGGGTTCTCCTCCATATACCTAAAATAAATAAACATATAAATTGAATAACGATAAATAAATTTTAATAAATACATTCCTGAAAATTAGACATAGTCGAGAGGCGCTCAGTCCATTCATAGAGAAAAGATAGCACATCAAGATATGCCATGGTTTGTAGAATTCATTCAAAGTTTGGAAGTTTTGTATCAAATTATGGTGTTGGGTATCAAGTTGTTAGGTTGGTATGGACATGTCACACGAATGAGGGAGGAAAGAAAAGCAAGGATGGTAATGGAAGCAAGACCGGAGGGACGTCGAGGCAGGGGACGACCACGGATGGAATGGAGCGAGTATGTGGCGAGTATCGCGGCTGGAAAGGGAAAGACAATGACGGACGTTAGGAGGATGGCCCAGGATAGAGTGCAATATAAGAAATGGCTGGAGGCACCCGACGCTTAGCGGCATAAGGGGAAGGAAAAGAAGAAGAAGAAGTATCAAGTTGAGGTGGTACTGTATGTATCATGCCTGATGATATTGTATCATTTATGGTGATATGCCATGGTGATGGACCGTTATGTTGCAAATGTGAGTGTTAACTGAAGCCGATAGTCCTAGTAGTTGTTTTTGGTGAAGCTATGTGACGCTGGTAGTCTCTCATACTGTGCCCTTCTTACACTCCCAACAACACACTAATAATAGACAGTGTATAGAGTGTCTAGGTTGCAAATGTGAGTGTTAACTGAAGCCGATAGTCCTAGTAGTTATTTTTGGTGAAGCTATGTGACGCTGGTAGTCTCTCATACTGTGCCCTTCTTACACTCTTACACTCCCAACAACACACTAATAATAGACAGTGTATAGAGTGTCTAGGTTGCAAATGTGAGTGTTAACTGAAGCCGATAGTCCTAGTAGTTATTTTTGGTGAAGCTATGTGACGCTGGTAGTCTCTCATACTGTGCCCTTCTTACACTCTTACACTCCCAACAACACACTAATAATAGACAGTGTATAGAGTGTCTAGGTTGCAAATGTGAGTGTTAACTGAAGCCGATAGTCCTAGTAGTTATTTTTGGTGAAGCTATGTGACGCTGGTAGTCTCTCATACTGTGCCCTTCTTACACTCCCAACAACACACTAATAATAGACAGTGTATAGAGTGTCTAGGTTGCAAATGTGAGTGTTAACTGAAGCCGATAGTCCTAGTAGTTATTTTTGGTGAAGCTATGTGACGCTGGTAGTCTCTCATACTGTGCCCTTCTTACACTCCAACAACACACTAATAATAGACAGTGTATAGAGTGTCTAGGTTGCAAATGTGAGTGTTAACTGAAGCCGATAGTCCTAGTAGTTATTTTTGGTGAAGCTATGTGACGCTGGTAGTCTCTCATACTGTGCCCTTCTTACACTCCCAACAACACACTAATAATAGACAGTGTATAGGGTGTCTATGTTGCAAATGTGAGTGTTAACTGAAGCCGATAGTCCTAGTAGTTGTTTTTGGTGAAGCTATGTGACGCTGGTAGTCTCTCATACTCTGCCCTTCTTACACTCTTACACTCCCAACAACACACTAATAATAGACAGTGTATAGGGTGTCTATGTTGCAAATGTGACTGTTAACTGAAGCCGATAGTCCTAGTAGTTGTTTTTGGTGAAGCTATGTGACGCTGGTAGTCTCTCATACTGTGCCCTTCTTATACTCTTACACTCCCAACAACACACTAATAATAGACAGTAGTCTACAGTAATCGGCTTCAGTTAACAAAAAATAGGCATGAATATTGGAATTAAAACGAATTAAGTTTCAATTAGCAATAATCGCACCTCAGTAGAACTTCATTGGTTACGATATCGCCACGGCGCAAATTATACCAAGGGATACCTCTCTATGCTAGTTTTTTTTCTATAGTCGATTACATTATTAAATATTTCACAGAAATCTTTGATTTGGTGCTTCATTTTATTTAATAATAAGTTTATATTTAATGTTGTATTGTCATTTTTATCGAATATTCAGTTTTGGGTTCAAGATTCAAGAACCATTTATTGTCGCCCGCTCAAGAGCATTGACAAAGTCACAGAACAAATATGAAAGTACAAAATACAATGTATCAATAAAATTAGATCAAATTAATGCATTTCACACACTGTAGGCTACATAAAACGGGTTTATAGCAACAAGCAACTAATAACTTATAGCTTACCTCAACACATAGCATTTATAGTGGGGTGTATATTTATTCATTGAATTATCTGTGCCTATTAAGAAATTATTCAATGCATAAAACTTAATTGTTTTAATTGTTATAGTATTCAAATTTGTATTGTAATTGTTTTTTCCTACAGTTACGTTGAAAAGTGGCCATTGCTGCACTGATTACAGAACGCAAAGAATCACTTTCCCGCTCTAGTGCGGGAAAATTTTTTTCCGCACTCCAGATTTGCAACATGGCAATGCAAAATAGTTAGTAGGTTATATGGAGCACCAGTGCAGCAAAATCAAAATTAAGTTGGTAACTGTGGTATAGTGTGGTGGTGCACGTTATAAGAATCTTAAAGGGGTGGAGTGTGGTGGATGACAGCAGTTGACAGCACCCAGCCATTCAAACACACATACTACATTCTATTTTATTTATTAATAATAAAATTACACACATATACATTATCACGTACACCCTGAGTAGCTTCAGAGGTGGGTGATTGATACCCAGGTGTTGCTCCTGGATGACTTCGCTCAGTCGTAATGTGGGCGGGGAAAGGAGGCAAGTCGAAGTTCCTCTTCCTTCTTCTTTGTGCCTCAGCTGGCGTGAACAGCACCTCCTGGTGCTTCTGACGGCGTGAAGGTCGCTCTCTTCTCTGATGACACCACTTTGATGTAATTTTGTATCGGCCTTACGGCCTCGGTTCCGCTCCAGTGAAGTAGGAAAAGGAAGGACAGACAGGATAGGGACGGCAGACAACGGTCCGCTGTGCCCTGGGGAGATGGAAAGATAGGGACGGCAGACAACGGTCTGCTGTGCCCTGGGGAGAAGGAAGAATAGGGACGGCAGACAACGGTCCGCTGTGCCCTGGGGAGAAGGAAGGACAGGGACGGCAGACAACGGTCCGCTGTGCCCTGGGGAAATGGGAGGACAGGGACGGCAGACAACGGTCCGCTGTGCCCTGGGGAGAAGGAAGAATAGGGACGGCAGACAACGGTCCGCTGTGCCCTGGGGAGAAGGAAGGACAGGGACGGCAGACAACGGTCCGCTGTGCCCTGGGGAAATGGGAGGACAGGGACGGCAGACAACGGTCCGCTGTGCCCTAGGGAGATGGGAGGACAGGGACGGCAGACAACGGTCCGCTGTGCCCTGGGGGAATGGAAGGTCAGGGACGGCAGACAACGGTCCGCTGTGCCCTGGGGAAATGGGAGGATAGGGACGGCAGACAACGGTCCGCTGTGCCCTAGGGAGATGGGAGGACAGGGACGGCAGACAACGGTCCGCTGTGCCCTAGGGAGATGGAAGGTCAGGGACGGCAGACAACGGTCCGCTGTGCCCTGGGGAAATGGGAGGACAGGGACGGCAGACAACGGTCCGCTGTGCCCTAGGGAGATGGGAGGACAGGGACGGCAGACAACGGTCCGCTGTGCCCTAGGGAGATGGAAGGTTAGGGACGTACGGCAGCCAACGGGCCGCTGTACAAGGGCAGGAGGTCGGGGACGTACGGCAGCCAACGGGCCGCTGTACCAGGAGCAGGAAGGTTGTGAGCAGAATGCTGTGGTCTGGGGCTCGTCCGGCCTTTAAATACTCCCCCAAAGTGGAGGGGATGGAGTTGTGCCGCCGCCAGAGGCGGTGGAAATCGTCTCGATGCGCGGAAGATGGTGCGCCATCGGTACCTTCCTTATCTCCGCGGTCGGCTAGCGTTGCTGATAGCCGACCGTCTTTCTTCAATATTATTAATTATTTAGCAATATTTTCCGTCACAATTTTACTTTGTGACAACATTTGATGCATTTCAGGCAATTTTACCCATAATTACCCACTTTTCATATTCAATGGTAACTGTAGGAAAAATGTAATGTGAAATACGTGCGCAAAGTTCCTCTGCTGCACTCAAGAAACCATTCCGCCCTCGCCTACGGCTCGGGCGTAAACGTTTCTTTCGGTGCAGCAAACTGTCACTTTGCGCACTAGTTGCACAAATAACAATTGATGGATACACTTTGATTTGATTTGATTAACCTGTTGATTTTCTCCCAATCATTAGAGTTGTGGTTGTGAAATAGGATAAATATCTAGTCTATTGGAATTAAATAATTGAAAAGAAGTTACTATTTCATTCTAATTTCTTTTTTACCTGTAATACGACTCTTCATCATCCTCTTCTTCAATATCGTCTCTTATTCCCTTATTCTTAGTTTTGTCTTCTTTCACGCCAGACATTGAAGCCTCCGTTTTAACCTTTAAAAAGAACAGAAGTTAAATAAACTACACAGAAAAGAATTTTAGGTGAAGCATTTCTTAGATTCTCGACCAGGTACAGAAGTAACTTGAGAGAGGACGAGCACCGGAGTATAGTGAGGTCCATATTATAATGACAGTGGAGCCAGATAGAAGAACAACGTTGCCGATCTTCTGTCTTGTCAATGCCTTCTATAGACGGTAACTAAATAAATAAAATAAATAAATAAATGTTTTATTGTAGCAGCAAAAGAGAACATCAAATGCAAAGACAACGTCAAATGGTAACAAAAGTAGACACATAAAAAATAAATAGAACTATTAAATAATATAAGTCACAATCGCACACAGGTAAATCATTATAACTAATTCTACACCAAGAAATTTTTCTCTGATCTCAATGTAACAATCAAGTAATAAGGCTATTCCACTTCAATATTTATTTCGAAAAATTCATCTATTTTATAAATACAATTTTCTGACAAAATTGCTTTCAATTTGTTTTGGAATTTTTCAATCTCTAGGTTCCTGATTGAAGGAGGTAAAAAATTATACAATTTTATCGCTGTATAGATGAATGTTTTTTGAGTCCTGGTGTAATTGAACCTGATTAAACTCAATGTAGCCCTATTCCTTGTTCCATATGAGTGGTATGAACCCAAAGCATCATATAAATGGATATTTCTTTTATATATAGTAGGCTTTGAAAGATAAACAGTGCAGGAACCGTCATCACACCAAGACGAACAAACCCCTCTCTACAATGAGCTCGGGATGATAGAGATTGGTCTGTAATTCTCAAAAATTGATTTATCTCCTTTCTTGTATATAGGTAAGACTTTAACCAACTTCAAATCATCAGGAAAAACAGAGTTAATGATACAGCAATTTATCAAATGAGTCATAACTACCTTCAAGCTATCTATTCCATATTTTAATACAAAAGAGCTTAATCCATAGACATCCTCACATCTACTGCTACTCATTCTTATAATAGCTTTTTCAACATAATCTATTTCTACAAGATGGAAGTTGAAGGTAGTGGAAGGTTTTGCAAGTTTATGTAGATAGTAAATTGAATTATTATCACATGCAAGAGCTGAAACTTTTTTGAGAATATCATCGGCTTTTTTAACAAAAAATTCATTGAACCGTTCAACATCATGCATACCATACTTTTTCTCATCTCTATCAATAAGTTTACTCTCTCTCTTAACAATATTCCATAAAACCTTGGACTTGTTACTGGAATTATTTATCAAATTATCTTTTATCTTTATCCTAGTCTTCCTTACCAATTTATATAATCTTTTTCTACAATTCTTAAACTGGTTTTTTATTTCGTTGGATCCTGAACTTATGTAGAAATCATGTAACAAGGAGCAGTCTTCTATGAGTTCCCTGATTTCATCATTTGAAACTCTGTTCAACCTTGATTGGTTGAGCTTCCTTCTCACCTGAATATAAGGAAACGCTTGATTAGTCAAGTGGTGTAATGTAATAAGGATAAACCTAACTTTATCATCTATATTCTTCATACAATACATATGCTTCCAATTGATAATTCATTGAGAAACCTAATTATATTGGCATCTTTTATTTCTCTAATTTTAATTCGTTCAACATTTGCTAATGCTCGCTTTCCAGTTCTTTGCACACGTGATTTGAATAGAATTGCCCAATGATCTGAAACTATAGTTCTTATAACGTTGCAAGACAAAACTCTATCCTTGAGAGTAACTATATTATCTAGGCAGCTGCCACCCCCATTCTTCGGTCTAGTTATCTCATAAACAGTTGAATATAAGTTGAATGATAGAAAAACATTACTTAGAACAATGGAATCAAGATTATTTTTTGATATAAAGTCAATATTGAGATCACCGCATAAAATAATATTTGCTTCGAATAAAGACAAGTGCTCCAGTAGCATATTAATTCTATTAATAAAAAGATTGAAGTCCTTGCACATTACATTAGGTCTATACAGAGCTACAACAATAGTATTTATTTCCTCCAAAAGAGAAGCAGTGACTTCAAAAACCTTTTCTATTGACATTTTATCCACTGAATCAATCGGCTTTTGAATGTAAGTGTCTCTAACTAAAATCGCACAGCCTCCTCTTTTTTTAGTTGGTCTACAATGATAGCTACTTAAATTTAAACCATTTAAACTATACATTTTTATTTCATCTTGGTCCATCCAATGTTCAACCAAACATAAGACATCAATCTCAAGATCTGAAACATAATCATCAACGATACTGAATTTATTAGGAAGACCTTGCACAATTCATCTTGTTTCTTATCTGCTATACTTGAGTTCAACTGTCTGCTATTAATTAAAACCTGATTGTTACATGGATCATTACATGAGAAACCTTCGTGCAACTGATTATCTATAAAAAAACAAGAGTTATTACTATTTACATTTGGAGATGTTGGTGATTGGATCTGGCTATCGCAACAATATGAGTTTGAATAATGTTTTTCATGCGATGGTGTGAAAAATTCAGAAGGGGAAATGTGAATGGGATCATCGCTCACTCGGTGGATAGTCAAATTTCTATGATGAAAAGTTGAAGGCGTCTCATCAAGTTCAGTCGCGGGATGCTCTGCAGCCAATGGGGTTGAAGCCGGAGTCGCCTAATCAGGGTCGCGAAGTATCGCGTCCTCGTCCACACCACAGAATACATACAGAATGGAAACTTGTAATCAAACGCCTATCTAACCAATGCTTTTTACCTGCCCCCAATACTGAACACGTCACGTGACCTTGGGAAGTTCCAATTCTGATTGGCTCGTGGCAGTGAATGAGATCAATTGATCCGGATCATTAAAGTGATCCGAACCTACCATCAATACTATTAACAATGTGGCGCTTCCTAACAAGATGGCGGACTTTGGCGTCAGGGTATAGCCAAGTTTCCGTACTGTATGTACACTGTGTCCACACTGTTACAAGTTTCCATTGACATGGAAGGAGCACGCTTCAAGAGACTATGATCCATCGGAATGACTTTCCGAGCAAACGCTTCCCTTTCTTTCCGTAATGCAGGCCATATCTTGTGAAGTGATACCTTTTCAAGCTGCTACTGCGATTATCGAATACCACAGTTGAGGATCCCAAGATATTCTAATTGAGATAGACGCATTAGCAAAGTGAATATCATCAATGAGGTGTGGCTCGTCATATCTGGAAGGAATTGCGCTGATGATGATATTAGTGTTCAACCCCGCACCTAATATCAAGTCTTTTTGTGTAGTTGAGAAGTTGATATTGTGGTAATTATTCATATTGAATGAAAAAGACTAAGAAATTGTCAAAATACCACTGATTTATTGATAATTAGAAAGACCGGTTTCGGTTATTACACCATTGTCAATCTCTGATCAACCTGACCAGTTGATCAGATATTGACAATGGTGTAATAACCGAAACCGGTCTTTCTAATTATCAATAAATCAGTGGTTTTTTGACAATTTCTTAGTCTTTTTCATTCAATAATATCAAGTCCATTCCCTGCTGTATAGTGAGATGACCTGGCTCATAACTACAAAAAACATTTGAGCCTGCCATCACGATTATGGAATCAGCCTTGGTTAAGTCCTTTACAAATTGCAATCCATTACCGATAACCTGTTTCATTTTCGCTCCTGGCAGACAATAAACGGAAATCCCATAATTAGGAAACAATCTGCTCATAAAATTATGGATATCTCTTCCTTGGCTATCAGCAAGGATTACAATTCTGTTCTTCTCTGATGATTGCGATGACGATTTTATAGGTTTCCCAGATTTCAAAGACGTGCAAGAGTTGGACTCAAGAGTTGGTGCAGTATATGGACCTCATAGTTGCCACATTTCTTCTCCATCACCTTCTATAGTTACTCCTATGCACCTGAGCCCTTACTTGAATTGTATGTGCACCAACAGGATGCAGTGACTCGTCACTTTTCAGCAATGAGTAACGATTTGACGTCCCTATACTACAGAAACCAGCACCTTGCGATGATCGAGGCCTACAAGTTGATTTTGTGGTCTTGAACTCTATTGGAAAAGTTTCCCTCTTTTTTAATAATTCAACCTCATATTGCAAATTTGAAATCTTGTTGGCTGCTTGCTGTGCGTCTCCCTCCAATAAGTTGATAATGGCATCCTTCAATGATATTTCTGATTTTAGAACACTAACAGTGATTTTCGCTGAATTCAGCTTCGCTTTGACCTCTCTAATTTCAGCTTCAGCCCTCTCTTCGTTACACAACGAATCATCCAACTCATTCCTCCTGTTCTTCTGATACAGATTTATTGATGTAATATCAACCGTTCATTGTCGTTTAAAATACTCAATAATATTTTATGAAGCAAGAGATTTTATTTTTCAATAATTTCATAATGAATTTTTATAATTAAGATGAAATATTTGGTTAATTGATTTTTAATTCTACATTGTTAAAAGACGATCTGGCTACAGAGCAAAGCGAGGAAGAGATAGCGCTATCTGCTCTGTCGAATGATAGACAAGGATAGCAAAAGAATTGATAATCAAATACTGTCATTAAACGCCCCATACCATGGGATATCTACTTATGCTATTGTTTCTCTATGCTATTACTTTGTTTTGGTAACTTGACATGATCTGATGAGTGAGTAAATGAAATAGTATATTTTGCACCTAGAGCAGAAAATGAGATTTTTCCGGCTCGAAATCGGTTTTCAAGCACTAGAAAATATGAAAATATTGAGAGCCGGAAAAACATTTTTGCCCGTGGTGCGATCGCTACTTTTCGCCACACACATAAATAAACAATATATATATATATATATATATATATATATATATATATATATATATATATATATATATATATATATGAGAATAGTTGTTTACTAAGCACTTCCGAAAGCAGAAGTGGAAGGTGATAGCTCTAGCAAATCTGAGGTAATCTAAATATCAGGAAGTTGTCCAAGTATTTTTATTTTTTATTCTGATTAGTCTAAATAACCTGAAAGATGATGTTCAATTATATGGGAGGTTGAGTTTATACTTTTTTATTCTTTCAAATGACAATAAGATGATATTATTATAAATGTTTTAATTATTGAATAATGAACACAAATAATGAAAAGTTTTTTGATCAGCTGTTTTTTGATCACCTTTCTTAGTTCCATGTTAGCGGCTAGAAAGGGTACTCTTTCCGGCCTAGGCCGGAAAGAAGCATATTCTGACGTCAGACGAGAGTCGTCTGCAAACAATGTCTTTCAGATCTACGTAGGGACTGGAAAACAGCTGCTTTCTGTGCAGTGTGGCGAAAAGTTGATAAATTAAAAATGTGATGATTTAGAAAGAACAAACCTGCTTCTCAATTCCAGCCATGAAAGCATCCAACGGGTCCTCTTCAGAATCTGAGTCTTCCTTGGGAGGGACATACGAGGGACTCCCGGGAGCTGGGATGTACTCCAGACCTGTACTGGCGGGTGTGTCTTCTTCCTCATCGAAATACCTTCAAAACACATCAGTACACAAATTAATAATATTCCAACTGCATAATGTTGGATGAACGATACATTTCAACAACTTAAGTAAAAAAACTGGAGTTGCGCACTCACACAACTTTCCTTGCCGTTATGAAAATTGATCAACTGACGCTAGTGTTCCCGCGCAGCTCAAGTCTACTATTTAAAGATCTAAGCCAGCTGGTGACAGGACAATAACGCTGGAGACACACGAGCTCTGCTATCTCTTCATAGTGAATGATTTAATAGAATCAACAGTTGCCAACAGTTTGCAATTTAATAATCACATTTTCTCGAATTTCGAGCTTATTTTCAATTTTAGGTGAAAATGTTACTGAACATTAATTGTAGAGATTTTCATGCTCAATCTTTTCCACTTAAATTTTTTTGTTTAAATTGTATCTGAAGCCTGATAATTGGGAATCTAAAATCAAACTTTGCATAGATGGGGCGGAGATCCTGAAATTTTTACAGATATGGGACTTGTGGCAGTTGATAGAGCTTATCAATTACTATTTTAGGTATGAATTTGATCAAAATCGTTGAAGCCGTTTTCGAAACTCGCGAAAAGCCCTGTTTTTGACAACATTTTCGCCATTTTAGCCGCCATCTTGAACTGCATTTGAACGAAATTGTTCGTGTCGGATCCTTGTAGTGTAAGGACCTCAAGTTCCAAATTTCAAGTTATTCCGTTAATTGAGAGATGAGATATCTTGTACACAGACACACATACACTCATACACACACACATACAGACCAATACCCAAAACCACTTTTTTTGGACTCAGAGGGGACCTTGAAACGTATCGAAATTTAGAAATAATTGAGGTACCTTAATTTTTTCCGGAAAGCAATACTTTCCTTACCTATGGTAATATGGCAAGGAAAGTGGTAATTAAATTCGTATGGCTTTTGTTGGTGGGCAGCCCCCTGAGAGAAGGCCCCACCTCGCCTAAATATAATATAATTTAGGCCATCAATTGGCCTTAAAACTGTCATACTTCAGCCAGGACTGACAATTTAACTTGTCCATCCGATAACACGGGAGTGACCTGGTCAAAAACTTTTGGAGAAGAGCGGGTTTGAACCCGAGATCTCTAGGCTGCTACGCAAGCACTCTATCCATTGGACCATGAATCACTCCAATTATATAGTGTGATTCACGCTATAAAGACAGTGGAAATAGTATATTACGCTACAAGTACAGAAAGTTAGTGTTTACGGTATGAGTGTTACGGTATGTTTACGGCAAGCCTCGCCCGGGAAACTATCGGGGAAAAGTGCATACCGGGAATATGTTATCCGAATACCGTAAACACCTTTCTGAGAGAGTCGTGTACGATATTTTTCGCCACACTACAGGTATAGCTGACGCCAAAAAGTTGGGCGGTTTCGTGTGTCTCTTGTGCGTTCCAACAGCTGATGTTGTCAAGTAGAGTTGTCATCTAGCTTGGCTTGGGTGATGATTTTTAAATCAAAAGAGACAATAAATAGATGCATTGCATCAGCTGTGAGTAGGTTACACCATGTGACCCACGAAGCCGCCTAACTTTTTGGCATCAGCTATATAACAATAATAAATTGAATAAGAATGTTTTATGAGGGGGGGGGAACTTTTATGTCTCATATCTCAAGAACTAGACGTCGTAGGGTACTCAAAGTGGGGTGGAAATTTCCGATCTCACCCTCCTGAACACACAATGGACCATATGGCACAGTTTTGTCCAAACACATTTTCAAAAAAGTTTTTTTAAATGTAGACTATTTGTAAATTGTATTATAATTATAATCCTCCAAGCTATTAACCTTGATAAAAAAAAACCAAGATCTTGAAAACTCTTTTCTCTTTCACTTTTCTTAGTTCCATGTTAGCGGCCGGAAAGGGTACTCCGGCCTTAGCCGGAAAGAATCCTGTTCTGACGTCAGATGAGAGTCGTCTGCAAACAATGTCTTTCAGGTCTACGTAGGGACTGGAAAAAAGCTGCTTTCTGTGCAGTGTGGCGAAAAATTATATTTATTTCTTTGAGAGTGAACACACCATAAATCCACGAGGTTAATATTCTTACAACGTGAATTTGTCACATTTCTTGTTTAATAAGTTATTATTGAGTAACTAGTTTTGACCGATGACAGACATAACCTACAGCATTGATGAAAATTAGCATAAGAAAATATCCCATGATATAGGTTTTAATATAAAAGCGAAATGGCACTCACTCACTGACTGACTGACTCACTCACTCGCAGAACTAAAAATCTACCGGACCAAAAACTTTCAAATTTGGTAGGTATGTTCAGTTGACCCTTCAGAGGCACACTAAGAACGGATTTGGAAAAATTTCTAAAGATACGCCCAAAATCTTTTTTTTCCAGAGTTTTTTAACGTTTTATAAGCTTTATCGAGAACAAATGAACAGAGAATGTTCAAATTTAGTACAGAAGCTCAGCTAGGGTGTAATAATGTTGTGTTGGAAGGAATTTGCAATAACGTCAAAGATACGCCCAAAATTAGCGTTTTTCCAGCGTTTTTTTTTTTTTTTGCTTTTTCTCAGATTTATCGAGAACAAATTGTTCAAATTTAGCACAGAAGCTAAGCTAGGGTGTAATAATGTTGTGTTAGAAGGAATTTGAAATAACGCCAAAGATACGCCCAAAATTAACGTTTTTTTTTGCGTTTTCTCAGTTCTTATCAAGTAGTGATAAACAGAAAATGTCCAAATTTTAGACAGAGGTTTAGGTAGGGTCTAAAAATGTTGTGATGAGGTGACTTTAATATTTCATCAAAGATACGCCCAAAATCAGCGTTTTTCTCAGCATTTCTGCGTTTTCTCAGTACTTTGACTTTCTGATGGAATGAAGAATGCTCAAATGAAAAATGCAGGCGAGCGAAGCGAGCCCGTTGATCTCATTTCTGGACGATCCAGCTGGGGGTCCAGGGGGCGGAGCCCCCTGGCTAGACGGATATGGCGAGCGAAGCGAGCCTGACGGCTGGTAGGTTCTATATGTTCCAAATTTCAAACCAACTTTCTGTTGACTGAAGCCGATTACTGTCGACTTGATATAAGTGTGTTGTTGGGAGTGTAAGGCCCGGTTGCACAACAACCGGTTAAATTTTAACCGTGATTAATTTCACGAGAACCAATCAGAGAAGGCGTTTTTGAAAAGACAGCATCTCTGATTGGTTCTCGTGGAGTTAATCACGGTTAAAATTTAACCGGCTGTTGTGCAACCGGCACTAAGTGTTTAAGAGCGGCACAGTATGAGAGACTTATTGATCATGAATTTTGTGAAGCTTGTCTTTTATATGCAATTACTTGAATAAATGAAATTTGATTGATTGATTATAAACTAATAAATAATTGAATGATCTACTCACTCCTCCTCAGTCTTGGACCGTTTCTTGGGCACGCCCCAGCTGGCAGAGAGTGCATTCTGAGTAATGGCTGTCATGGTACTATAGCCCTGCTTACTGAGGGCTGCCGAGGGGGGTGGAGGGTTCACAAGGGACTTGCCCTTCAACTGGAAGCCGGTGAACTGAAAGCCACCCTTAGAAGGGCCACAGCCGCTCCGTTTCATCGTGTCAACGCTGTCTCAATCTGTGACAAATGAGATAATTCATTTTGATAATGTACTTATTGTAAAAATGAATAAAGAGTGAATGAATAAAGATTGAATGGTGAGAGAGATAATTAGGTTTAGACCTGTATTGATGGGTTTCATTGTGCCTAAATCTGTGACAAATGAGATTGAATGGTAAGAAAAATTATTAGGTTAGACCCTGGTTGAGAAATCAGTCAAGAAGTTGTCAAGTCTGTGAAAATGCAATAGATTGGACATATATTTAGGTAAGGAGACCTTATTTTTGTGAGAAGGAGGAGGAGGAGGAGGTGAAGGAGGAGGAGTAGTAAGAGGAAAGAAGGAGATAAATGAGAGGATACGTTTCATTGTGGCAACGCTGCCTCAATATGAGACAAATAAGATTGAATGATGATAAAGATAATCAGGTTAGACCTGTATTGATGAGTCTAATCGTGTCGTCCCTAACCATTAACGCATTTAACCTTATCTAAAAATGGGAGAGGAATAGCACAAGGTTACCTTATTTTAAAAGGTACTTATTGTAAAAATCAATAAAGAATAAAGAGTTGTGATTTCACTTATCTGAAGTTGAGTCCATGACATAATAAGTCATTCATCTATAATTTATTTATTATTTTACAAAGGCGACTTTCTAGAAGTATTTAAAGCCTAGGTGATGATTATGGGATGGATGATAATACAATAAGGGTAGAGTTATGAATGAATAAAAATTATAGGTTATGCTATCCACTTGAATTGATTTGAGTCCACTTTTCAGTCCAGAAATAAATAAACTAGAAATTTTGATTTGATTTGATTAAAAACTGAATATAATAGGATGATTTTTTTTGTATTTGTCCTCCTGACAGTCTGAAGGCTGGGGAGTCGTCATTATTTTTCAAGGCAGGTGATTTCCTCCATGAGCATGTCGTATATGTTGAAATGTATGCTCTTCAACATACTCTGATACTGCATAGTGGGGTCGGGCCAATAGGTATGACTTTAGGCCTCTGGCAAATGCTGCATCGTCATCCACGTCCTTCAGGTCACGCGGCAGTAAATTGAAAAAGTATGATCCTGCATATGTTGGTGAGCAGCTGTATTTCATCAGTCTATGTTGTGGCAAGTCAAGATTCTTGTTGTTTCGAAGGTCATAGCAGTGTTTTTCCTGTCTTGTGGTAAGGCCTTTCTCTTAACCAGATTTATTGTTTCGAGCAGGTACAATGAGACTGCTGTGAGTATTTTACTCTCCACAAATAATGGTTTACAGTGCTCCATCATGTTTTTCTCCAATATCGTTCTCAAGGCCCACTTTTGTATTCTCAGGACTCTGTCAAGGTGTGTCTGGGATGCCGATCCCCAGGCAACAATACCGTACCTTAAATGTGAGGCAAAGAGTGAGTGGTATGCAATGAATGATGTACTTTTCTCTGATATGTTCCTGATTCTTCATATCACATACACGGCAGATGCTAACCTCTTGTATAATAACAGCTCTATATGTTTTCTCCATGTTAAGTGACAGTCAATCGTTATCCCCAGGAATCTTGTACAGTCTGCCATCATTTGTTTGTCTCTCATCCGGGTTGTTTTTGATTGGAGTGAATCTGATGTGGACTGTCTTCTCCCTATTAATGGTCAGCTTCAGTCTATTGCATGTATCTGTGGCCTCTTCCAGTGCTGTCTCGACAATTATGTGTGGGTCTTGAAGTTTCTGCGATGGTATCAAGATAGTGGTATCATCGGCAAACAATATGCAGCTGTTTCTGATGTCAATTTCCTTGGGAAGGTCATTGATGTAGACAAGAAACAGCAGTGGCCCTGGATGGATCCTGGGGCACACCCTGGGACACTGCTCTGAGTGAGGATTTGTAGTTTACAAGAGCAGTTTTCTTGTGCTGCACTATTTCCACATACTGCTTTCTCTATCCACTCCAATGCTCTTCCCTCTATTTTCAATTCTCTCAATTTCAGAGTTAGGATGTTCCAGTCTAGTGTGGTGTCGAAGGCCTTTTGAAGATCTATACAGCCCCATGACAGTATTTTCCTTCTCCCAAAGTTGGTTTATGTTGTCACACAATTCAGATATTGCAGTTGTAGTGCCTAGACGCTTTCTAAATCCATGCTTCTTCCCCCACACACGGACCAATAGTCTATGTGGGGGAATATTTATTTCCTGAAAATATTTGTTCCTGAAAATGCTGTTGTGCTGTTATAAGTTTGTTGCTCTCCAGATGCAGGATAAGCTGGTCATATACTGTTCGTTCGATAATTTTTTGAGGTTATAGGTAGGTTTGCTATGGGCCTATAGTTCTTGTGATCCATTTTATCTCCTCCTTTGAATTTTGGAAAGATCTTAGAGATCTTGAGAGCCTGTGAGAATACAGCTTGCTTTAGGGAAGAATTTACTATTCCAGTAGAGGCTTTGTTAGTTCTTCTTTGCAATTTTTAAATATTTTTCCAGTGATGTCATCATGCCCAGCAGAGTTGCTCGATTTTAGTTTGTCTATGAGATGGTCGAGCTGTGCTGTATTATCATCTGAAATTCACTCAATGCGCTTTGATGCCTGTCAGCTTGGCCATACGTCTTAGAGGAGGGTCAAATCCTGTTGTTGTTGTTGCTGGCTGTGTAAAGGCTTCATTTAGGATGTTGCTAGTGTGAAAAGGGGGGCGCGACAGTCGAGGCCTGCGACAGTAGAGGACTGTTTTACAGTCGACCTACGGTCGTAGGCCTCGACTGTCGGGAGTGTACGAAAATTGAAGAGTCCTCTACTGTCGCCTAACGCAGGCGACATTTGAGGCCTCTTTTTCAGGTGTCCTCTCCCGTCGTAGGTCTCGACTGTCGGGGCTGTACAAAAATTGGAGAGGCCTCAACTGTCGCCTAACGCAGGCGACATTTGAGGCCTCTTTTTCAGGAGTCCTCTCCCGTCGCTGGCCTCGAATGTCGCTGGTCTCGACTGTCGGGCCTGTACAAAAATTAGAGACTCGCTTGCAGCAGACGACAGTTGAGGACACATCCTACTGCGATTCCAGACAAAATACATTTTGTAATGATTATAACTTCTGATTTGTTGAAAACCAAATAATGGAAACTTCCTTCATAAAAAAAGCATATGAACTTTGAAGGTAGATAGGGCTTATCCTTAAAGGATTTTCAGAACGATCATCTTTGTGAAGAATTACAGCTTAATCAGTCAAGTATTTCAAGCGTGATGAGCTCACATACAAACAGACAGAAAGACAGACACCATCTCGTCTTATAGATGGATAGAAGATAGATAAATATTTAGATTTGTCAATGAAGGAGGCATAATGCAATACGAGTTTGAAAATTTCGTTTTTTATGATGAAGCAACTAAGGTTTATTTACAGTTGTAAAGTTGCAATACTTATTCATAATATGGAAGGAATAATGGGATATAATATATTATTCAATTGCTGGTAAATCCATACAAATCAAATGATAATATTCTTTTGGTGCTGTCTACCATTCTGTAGAGCCTAGCGCAGGCGACAGTTGAGGCCTCTTTTTCAGGAGTCCTCTACGGTCGCAGGTCTCGACTGTCGGGAGTGTACAGAAATTAGAGAGGCCTCAACTGTCGCCTAACGCAGGCGACATTTGAGGCCACTTTTTCAGGAGTCCTCTACCGTCGCAGGTCTCGACTGTCGGGGCTGTACAAAAATTAGAGTGGCCTCAACTGTCGCCTAACGCAGGCGACATTTGAGGCCACTTTTTCAGGAGTCCTCTACCGTCGCTGGCCTCGAATGTCGCCGGTCTCTACCGTCGCTGGTCTCGACTGTCGCAGGACTCTTCTGTCGTTTGCCTCGTTTGACATCGACCCGTGAAAAGGATCAGTGATCTTCTGGCCCTCTATTTCCAAACAGAGGTTTTCCTGCCTGTTAAGATTACTTCTGTTCCGTTCATCATTGATCATTTTCCATAGGGTCTTGGTTTTGTTGTCTGATTCCATGATCCTACTCTTGACATGTATCTTTTATTGTGTTTTACATCCTGGTCATATAGATTTTTTAGTTCTTTGGTCCTCTGATGCAGTTGAGATGAATTTCTCTCTAGCTAGTTGCATTCTGTGTTTCAGAAGAATAGTTTCATTGATTACATTCAATAAACTCTCAGAACTTGAAAATATTGAGTTATTAGGAAAAATTTTGAACCAGAAATAAAATGTATCTTTAATATAATATATAACCACATTCTTCAAATTTCCTTCTGCTATTTAGCTCTTTGGTCAATATTTGCAGTAGCGGAAGTCCTTAGTTCTATTTATATCTTCTATACTATAATAGAGGAAATATTTACTGTATAAATCAATAAAGTCAACTTCTATAAGTTGTCAAATTTTTAAGATGTTATAGATTAGACATATATTTAGATAAAGACTTCATTTTTGTGAGGAGGAGGAGGAGGAAGAAGAAGCAGGAGAAGAGGAAGAGGCAGAGGGAAAGGAAGGGACAAAAGAAGAGGAAAAGGAGAAGGAAGAGGCAGAAAAAGAGGAAGTGACAGAGGAGGAGGATAACAGAGAAGTAGAGCAAGTGGAGAAGGGAGTGGTAGAGGAAGTCGAAGAGGAAGAGACAGAGTGAGAGGAAGAGGAAACGGAAGAGAGAAGATGGAAAGGAGAAAGAAGAGAAGAAGGAAGGGGAAGAAGCAAAGAATGAGGAAGAAGCAAAGAAAGAGAAAGAGGAGAGGAAGACGTAGAAACAGAGGTAGATGCAAAGGAAGAGGGAGAGGACAAGGAAGAGGGAGAGCAAAGGAAGAGGAAGAGCAAAGGAAGAGGAATGGGAAGAGGAAAGAAAAGGAACAGGAAGAGGAGGCAATGGAAAAGGATGGGAAAGAGGAAGCAGAGGGAACAAAGGGAAAGAAAAGAAGACAAGAAGAGGGAATTAACGATAAGGTTCAGTACAGGAATAAAAAGAGTAGATAAAGAAGATAAGAAAAAGAATAAGTAAGGTAAGATCTCTGAAAAATCAATTATGAGTGTTATTAAATTTGATTGAGCCTAGATTCAATTGACCTATCATGTGGATTACAATACTATAAAACCTGGATTCCCTCATATGAGTATCAGTTCTTAGTAAAAATGTTATTCTGAGCTCAAGTTAAAAATTTGGTGCTGAAAACTTTTTCAGATCTATAAATTTTACGTACGAGTATTTTAGTGATTTTGGAATTTTGTTTTGTGTTTTTGGCTTTCTAAAATAAAAAAAAAATTATCAAAAAACTTTCCTAAAATGGCCAATAATTTATGTGGAAATCAAGAATAACACTAACCTACTATCACAATTTTTCGTCATGAGAGATTGTGGTTATGTCGGCAAAGTGGAATTTTCTACAGGACTCCCCACAATCCTAGCCAAACGCTCGTAATAATAATTTGAGTTCAAGTACAAAATTGATATACCTTTGCTAGAGTTTCTAGATAAAATAGTGTATGCAACGGAGCACTCGTAAGATGTTTAAAACACTCAAACTTGTTTTACTTTACATCCAACAAGAGCTTCAAAGAAACTTATAATAAAACCGTTGCATAAACTATTATAATATTACATTGTTACATTACATTCATTTTGAATTCAGATGTAGTTCTAAATAATTCCACAGAATAAATATAGAGTTGATTGAAACAACTAACTTACCGTACTGTTCAACCTGAACTAGGTAGGTATTGATTTAACAAACTGAGCACATTTCGTAATTTCAAATAAATCGAAACATAGCTGACAAGTCGATAAATCGTAGAATAGTTTTACAACATTCGTATTATTTATAGAATTAAAATCAAGATAGTTTCCTTGTTTATATAACAAAATGCAGTTAATAATATAGAAATGAACATACATAACCAACTTTGATATTTATGAAGAGAACTAAAATGTTGTAGGGCTATACAAGTAAATAATTTGTACACTTACCAGATATTTGACAAAATATGTATGTATCACACTGTGGAAGTAAATAAATGTATTAATTAACTTATTTATTTTAAAAATCTGTAGTTTTTACTCCGGCATTGATAAAAACAAACAGTTTTCTTGGAAATCTTGGAATGGTCAATGGAATTCCACTTGATTCGTTGGCTATAGAGATAGTAGATATTAGAATGGCCACTCTAGCTACGACACAGAGACCTTGCTTGATCACACATCATACAAAATCTACTTCGAGATAGCTGATTGATTCTACGTCAACGTAGTTAATCAAATTTCGATGTATTTGATGCAACTTAAATTAGTGCGCAGTTTAATAATAATTGTTACATTATTAAAAATGAATAACTATTTTTTATTTAAAATAAATAGACTGGATACAAACGATAGAATATGCATGAAACCCATTGTTGTGCCATTATATTGATCACAGAAAAACGCTTTGGGCAAACTTTTCTGAGGTTGGGTTTTTGTATCCGATTCTTTTCTTGGTGCGCTACTTGAGTTTAAATTATTTGCAATCATTACACTTTGCAATTTTTCATTAGTTGATTGATTATTTTTTATTATTTGTTGGTTACTTTTTAGACGTTGAAATTCTGTACCTCAAATTTATTGTTTAGTTTTCTTCGCTGCTCTATTTCATGTTGAATTATTTCTTTTATTATTATAATAATTTATAATATTCCAGTGGTTTATTTTTATTGTTATTGATTGTTTATTTTATGTAAGTTCCCTCACGCTGACAATGAGCATGTGAATAAAAAGTTATTATAATAACATTTACTTTGAAACTGCTGTTCAAAATTTTTACTATTAATTTTAATCTCGGCAATAAGATTTGTGAAATAGAAGCTATATCTCAGACAGATGGTTACAATATCTTATGTCTCTCAGAGCACTGGCTGAGAAAAGGAGACTTAAATATGATAACTTGCTGAGATCACTCAACTTATATCTCACAGTTCATTGCCCTACAAGGTTGGAGGCATGTTTGGACAATGTAGCATCAAGTTTAAAACAAGGTGAAGGTGTTTTTTCTGAAGTAAGACATTATGCTCTCAGTGATCATGAGGCAATCAGTTGCAAGGTATCCACCCCCTCCAGTCTGTGTGACTTACCAGCCAATCTATCAGCCTCTGGCCCAACAATGACACGGCATATTTCGAGCAATAATTTTGAGAGGTTCTGTTCAAGGATTAGTTGTGTTGACTGGTCTCTACTCCTCCAACACCAGAATGCAGGCTCAAATTTCTCTACTTTCTTCTATCTTCTACTGTATGAGTTTAATGAGTGCTTCCCACTTAGGACGCAGCCAAAGAAGAAGAAATGTGCTTCACCCTGGTTAAGCCAGGACCTGCTAAACCTCAGGGACTTGGTTCTTATGTCCTATGATAGATTTCGTGTTGATGGCTCCACACTCTCCAAAGCAACATATTTGAAATTGAGAGATCAATATCGTAGGGAGGCTGTTAGGGCAAAGCTTTCCTATAATGCAAGCCTTATAAGTGGAGCAGCAAATAGATGTTTGGCGGCATGGAGGGTCATTCGCACTGAGACAGCTTCTGCAGCTCCAAGAAGTGTTCCACTGACTGCGGATACTCTCAATGACCACTGGATTGACTCCATCCAGCAGATTGGAGACAGAATTGCATCGCAGACAACATCAGCATCACCTGTGCAGCTTCTTCTGGAGTCCAGGCAGCCGCCACCAGCTACACTGATCTGGCGCAGCGTGACAGGCGAGGACATCCTGCGGATTGCATCTGGGATCAAGAGTTCTACAAGCAAAGACATTTACTTTATGTCCAGTAGGTTTTTAAAAGGTATAATTAAGCTTATTCTAGTTCCCTTGACTCAGTGTATAAACGAGTGTCTGGCTCAGAATATTTTTCCTGAGGAGCTGAAACTGGCAAAAGTTGTGCCAATTCTCAAAAAGGGTTGCAAAATGGACCCCAATAATTATAGGCCCATCTCAATATTGCCTATACTAAGTAAGATTCTGGAAATTGTTATGGCTAGCCAATTGTATGAGTTTTGTGAGCTAAACGGTCTGTTTGCTGCCACCCAGTTTGGTTTCAGGTCGGGGAGGTCGGCTGATGGGGCTGTAGATTTAATTGTTAGAAAAATTTTTGAAAGCTTTGAGGGCGGTGACCTTGCTGGGTTGACCCTCTGTGATCTCAGCAAGGCTTTTGATACCCTCAACCATGAGATTTTACTAACAAAGCTTTCCATGTATGGTATTTCTGGTGGTCCCTTGCAGCTTCTCCGTTCCTACCTGGAGGGCCGCAGGCAGGCCGTTTTGGCGAACGGGGCCCTGTCACGGGTGAGGTGTGTGGATTGTGGAGTGCCGCAGGGCTCAATTCTGGGTCCTCTGCTTTTCTTGCTCATGATCAATGATGTAGCTCTTTCTAGGGACAGAATGGTGGTGTGTTATGCGGATGACACCTCCCTCCTGGATGTTGGCAGGAGTCTGGATGATGTGAGCACACTAATGCGGGCATCCATGGAGATGGCGGCTGACTGGTTCTCTGCAAACAGGTTTCTCCTAAATGCAGAAAAGACACAGTCGATTGTTTTCAGCCTCAAGAATGGTAAGCAGCACGATTGTCCTCCAGTAAAGCTCCTGGGTTTTATGTTGGATAGGAGACTTTCCTGGGAGGAGCATATTCAAGGTGTCTGTTGCAGGCTGAGCAGGATCCTGTTCCTACTGAAGGGTCTGAAGAGGTGCGTTCCCGCGGCCTATCTACGCATGTGCTATTTTGCTTTCTTCCAGAGTGTGATGGCTTATGGTATCACACTTTGGGGCAGTTCCACCCATGTGAGGAGGGTCCTGCTTTTGCAGAAGAGGGCACTTAGAATCTTATGCAATGCTGAACACCTTGCCCATTGCTGCCCACTGTTTATACAAGAGGGTCTTCTAACTGTTTATGGCCTTTATATTTTCAGATCTGCTGTGAATGCATTTGGTGACCTGGAGGTCCAGCCTGTCAGGGGAGACTCCCATGAGTATGGCACTCGTAACAGATTACGGCTGGATCTCCCATACTGCAGGTTGGGGAGGACGCAATCCAGTGTGGTCTACCTGCCGGGAAAGATTATAAATAAGCTGCCCATTTCAGTGAGGAGTCTACCTGTGGCTGCCCTAAAGCGAAGGTTGAAGCACTTCCTGCAGGAGAATCCTTTCTACTCACTTAACAAATTCTTTGAATGTTACAGTGCACTGGTGAGTAGATATTTTTGACTTTTTTTGGCGCTGTGATGTCCGCTGCTGGTTTTGCCTTTTTTGGCTTTTATGTTTTCTCCTGACTTGTCTCTTGTGAGCATGCCCTGCATGGTCACTTTATGGACAGAAAGTTTATTATTATTATTATTATTATTATTATTAATTATCAAGTTGAAACCCACATACATTAAGTTGAATAGTGGGAACAAAACATATGAATACAAAGATTTATTTACGAGCAATTTTATTAGAAAAGGTTTAAAAGATTGAACAAATTCCAAACAGTGAACTCAGTACGATAATGAATGCAATAATAAATGTCCTTCATTACATTATAATGTATTTTATTTCTAAAACATTAATTGCCCAGAAAAACTACGGAAATGAAAACTTACAGGGATAATTATTGATTTATTTGAATTCATTATAAATAAAATTCAATTTAATCAATAGGTATAAAGAATCAACAAGTTATTATTAACTCAGTAACAGGATAAATAGACTTAAGTATGAGTAAACATTTAGATAACAATTATTTTAAATACGGTAATAATAATTAATTTGAATTTCCAATGAAAGCTAAATATACAGAGTGTTTCAGAAAAAGTGTCGAACATTTTAGGGTATTGTTCTTGAATGATAGTACTCTACAAAAATGTCATATTTGAAGTGTCCAAAACTCAGTGGTTATCCTTATAGCTGCCATTTTGTTTTTTTCACTCAGGAATTTCTATCTCAAGAACTAAATTTTGTATTGATCTGAAATTTGGCATGAATATTCATGCTATAAAAACTCAACTTTAAAAAAATAAAATAAAAAATTTTTGATGTTAATTTTCAAAGTAGCGGTCGTTTCAAATTTGTTATGGCAAATTTCACGAGAACCGTATTCACTTTACAGAAAATTTACGAAACAAAAAAGTTGGCAAATTTAAAATTTCAAGGATACATTATTTATTAAAAATGGTCGAAGAATAACAGAGAAATTAATCATTTCCATGCATTGTCTGCATGCAGACAAACAAGATCATTTGAAAAACATTGTAAAATCAGCTGTATGGCCATATAAGGCTACGCCGAGTTTCAAAGCTTTATCTTAAATTAATACAATTGGAATTAAAAATTTAATAATGATGTTTAAATGGTGAAAAGTGATCATGCATGCAGTACGAAAAAATGAACTTCTCTGTTATTCTTTAACCAATCTCAATAAATAAGGTATCCTTGAATTCTTGAAAAAAATTGCTAATTTTTTGTCTTTTGTAAATTTTTTGTATAGTGAACGGTTTTCGTGAAATTTGCCATAGCAAATTTAAATTGGCCGCCATTTTGAGAATTTACATCAAAATTTTTCTATTATATTTTTTAAACTTGAGTCTTTATAGCATGAATATTCATGCCAAATTTCAGATCAATACGACATTTCGTTCTTGAGATAAAAATACCTAAGTCAAAAAAACAAAATGGCAGCTATAAGGATAACCGCTAAGTTTTGGACACTTCAAATACGACATTATTTGTAGTCTCCTATCATCCAGGAGCAATACCCTAAAATGTTCGACACTACTTCTGAAACACCCTGTATAAATAGAACTAAGGACTTTTGCTACTGCAAATATTGACTGAAGAACTCAATAACAGAAAAAAATTCGTTTATTATTTTAAAAAGCCGATTTGCATAGATTACACATTTTACATGATAGCATTATCAATATTCATCAATGTATTTACAAGGTTAGATGATAGAATAATTTGTTCATTAGCTTACTTTTGATCTGCATTGCCACAAAATTATTCAATGAATGAAACAATATTATGATTATGAATGAATAATTAATTAATATAAGTTAAAAGAACAATAAATTATTATGAATGACAGTGATACGAGTATAATAGTGAATGTATCAATATTTTTGGTTTTTTACAGTATAAATTTCATTTTTACAAATGATAAATAGATAATTCTCTTCTCATTGTTTAGTTTTTGATTGTTGGGTAATTGAGTGCAATATTTCTAATCAATACAATAATTTAAGCCATCTAAATTCAAAATTTATAGTTTTCATGTTTATTTTGGACTAAAATTTTGTAAAAATTGAACACGTGAAATTCTAAACTTATCTTTGACCTATAAATTTGGAAGAAAAATAGCACAAGGACTATCTTATTATTTTATCTTCCAATGTTATTACATTAGTGTCATTTGCATTCTAAATAAATAAATAATAATAAAAACTGAACAATATAATAATTTTATTATGATGCTAGTGGCTTCAACTGAAAATGAGCCACATTATAAAAACAAAACTTGATATGGATTTAATCCAGTTTAAATTGATTTTTGCTTTAAACTATCATTAAATTAATATCATAACGTTATAATGGTCCACGTTATAATGGCAGTGGAGAAAGATAGGAGAAAAACGTTGCCGATCCTCTGTCTTGTCCTTCTATACCGGTAATACCTTCTATAGACGGTAGCTGATACAGGTTTATTGATGTAGGACTCTTCATTCTCGTTTGAAATTATTAATCATATTACATTAAGCAAGAATTTTATAATTAATTTTCCTAATTAAGATAAATAATAATAATACTGTAATATCGAGTGACCTGGCTGGCTCAGGTCTGGTGTCAGCGTTTTCAGGTCGCAACTGATCAATTTCAGGGCCTCTGACATGACCTAACGACTGCTTTTTAGGCAGCCGGGACCGACGGCTTAACGTGTCCATCGTTTGTGTCCTAATTAAGATGAAATATTCAGTTACATTGTTAGAAAACGATCTGGCAACAGAGCAAAGTGAGAAAGAGGTAGTGCTATCCGCTTTGTTGAATGATAGACAAGGATAGCAATACCATTGCTAATCAAACACTGCCATTATAACGTGGACCTCACTATAGCCTTTAACCTGTCATTACTACCCTTAAACAACACCAATCCCTCCCATTCAACTACGGCTGACTGATTGAAATGAATCCTACTATAGTGAGGTCCACGTTATAATGGCAGTGTTTGATTAGCAATGGTACTGCTATCCTTGTCTATCATTCAACAAAGCGAATAGCACTTTCTCTTTCTCACTTTGCTCTGTTGTCAGATCGTCTTTTAACAATGTAGGATTAACATTAATTAACAAAATATATAATCTTAATCATGTACAGTTGATATTACATCAATAAAACTGCATCAGCTACCGTCTATAGAAGACATTGACAAGACATAGGATCGGCAACAAGATCAGATGTTTTGACGTTTAGAATTTTAACATGAGTATAATTTGTGGATTTGAGTGAAATTTTAAATATTTTTGCTATTGTGAAGAGCGATTTTTGTTTGAATTTGTATTTTGAAATTAATTAATCTAAAAATTAAAAATTATTGTAGTAAATACATTCTTTGGACTCAAAATAGTGTGTGAATTAAGTTATCATTTACATAACCTCTAGACTGTGTATTCCAAATTAAGGTTTAAAGCAGTTTCGGGCAAATTCCTGTTGTTTTTTCCTGCATTTTATCTATTGTCTATTAATAAATGAAATGAAATGAAACGTTGTTCTCCTATCTTTACTGAGTTACTGGGACTCACTTTACTAATGAGTAACTGGGAAGGATATTTTTAATATTCTTTCCAAAGAATGGACATTCATATGTCCAAAGCTCCGCCAATTTATGTAGATGCATTACAATATTATCTTGTATAGTTATTCCAAATTGATTTTTTCATATCATTGTACAGTTCAATAGTTAATTTCTTAGTTTATGCTATGTAAATTCATCTAAAACTTGATAATCTATGAGTGTATAAGCCATTATATGTTGTAATCTTCATAAATAAAGTACTCAATCAATCAATCTTTCTTCACTGCCATTATAACGTGGACCTCACTATAAATGAATACACTTAAACCTGTCATAGCTCCCCATAAACAACATGAACCCCATCTTATTAACCAACACTGTCACTTCACATTGAATCTCAACTCACCTCCTCACTATGCTGACTTCTAGTGTGCCGTTTCAGTCCTGAGGCATCATGCGCCCTAAAATCACAAAGTGTACACAAGTACGGCTTCTCCCCCGTATGCCTCCTAACATGTCTTGTCATGCCATACCCAGTGGCACACTTATAATCACAGAACTCGCAACTCCAAGGTCTCTCCCCAGTATGCTTCCTGATATGCACCCTCAAATGGTTCCGTTCATAGGTTTTATAATCACAAAACTCGCAAGACAATGGGGTTTCATTGGTGTGCCGCTTCACATGCACCTTCAGCCCTCTGGCATCAGAACATTTGTAATCACAATACTCACAACTCCAAGGTTTTTCCCCTGTGTGTTTCCTCTTGTGAGCCTCAAACTGGTCCTGACGTGCACTCTTATGTCCACAAAACTCACATGTGAAAGGTCGCACATTGTTATGAGTCTTCACATGCCGATTCAGGGAAGACGAAGTTGTAAACCTCAAATCACATAACTCACATCCATAGGGTTTCTCCCCTGTATGTGTTCTCAAATGTGTGGTGAGATGAGGTTTCTGCAGGGTCTTGTACTCACAGAACTCACAGCTGTACCTCTTCTCATCCTGGTGTGTCAACAGGTGACTCCTCAACGCAGACCGGTCCCCACACCTGAACTTGCAGAGCTCGCACTTGAAAGGTTTTTCCCCCGTGTGTGTCCTCATGTGCGTCCGCACCTGGTCAAACCTTGTGCTTCTATAGTCACAGTACTCGCAGATGAAAGGTTTCTCCATTGTGTGCGTTCTGAGATGTCGTTTCAGTGTAGACGACAGTGCACACTTGTAGTTGCAGAAGCTGCAGCTATGAGGTTTTTCCCCGGTATGTGTCAACAGATGGCCCTGTAAGTGGGCTTTCTTGAAGGTGGAATAATCACAATGGTCGCATTTTAATGGTTGTTTACTGGTGTGGATGGACAGATGTATCTGAAGGTCTGTTTTGTCCTCACAGGAAAAGTTACAAAAGTCACACCTGAAACTGTCAGTTTCCACATCTGTTTCACCAAGAGATTTCAAATAATGTGTTCCTCCATTCAGTTCCGAAGGTATTTCATCAACACCTGAACTTCCCTCAACATTTGCTCTAGTGGTTTCCACACCAAAATCTATAGCTCCAGCAGTTGCCACACTCAAATCGGTTGCTCCAGAAGTTGCCACACTCAAATCGGTTGCTCCAGAAGTTGCCACACTCAAATCGGTTGCTCCAGAAGTTGCCACACTCAAATCGGTTGCTCCAGAAGTTTCTGCTTTGAAATCTGTTACTCCAGAAGTTGCGACACCAAACTCTGTCTCCATAGATGTTTCAGAGTCTGCCACACCACAGTTTGATCCTCCAGATGTTCCCACTTGCAAATCTGTTTCCAAAAACGTTCCCACATCCAGATCACCACCAGATTCCTCAAGATTTCTGGCCAAATCTGAGTTGACCCCTCCTTCTATTCCTAAAATCAATTCAGACTCTCCACAGGGTCCTTCATTTGATGCTGGTTCTGAAGATGTTCCCTGAAGATAACCTGATTTATGTAGGGTGAGATCTGTTCCTGAAGATGAAACCAACTTAGAACCTGTTCCTGAATTTGGTCCCAGCTCCACACATTTCTCATCCAACCCCAAATGTGTCTTCACATGTACCTCCAACAAACTCTTCTGCAAACAGGTGTAGTCACACAGGTCACATGACAAAATCTCCTCCCCGGCATGCAGCAGTCTTTGATGATCCTCCAGATCCTTTGCCTCAGCACACACATAACCCTCACAAAACTCACACCTGAAACACAACTTCTTCCCCTCCATATGAACCTGATGATGTTCCTCCAGATCACTTGCTGCACTAGCCTCAAACCCACAAATCTTGCAGGTCAGTGTTGTAGTGCCTAAGGTATGTACCCTGAGATGGTTTCTCAGGTGGTTATTCCTAGAGGTTTGGAAATCACAAAACTCACACTTGAGGCACATTTTCTTCCCCTCTGTATGCACCTGATGATGTTCCTCCAAATCACTCGCCTCATTAGCCTTAAACCCACAGATCTTGCAGGTCAACGTTGTAGTACCCAAGGTATGAATCCTGAGATGGTTTCTCAGGTGATTCTTCCTAGATGTCCGGAAATCACAGAACTGACACCAGTATCCTTTGACACCTTCATGATTCTTCAGATGCCCCTTGAGGTGACTTTTACGGGAGCTCTTGTATTCACACAGATGGCAACTGAAAGGACGTTCACCAGTATGTGTCCTGACATGTAGGTCCAGGGATGACTGTGAGGTGAAGTTGTAGTCACAGAAGTTACAGTGGTAGAGTTGAAGTCCCAGATGACTCCGCCGATGTTTCTGGAGATCTACAAGGCGGTAAGTGGTGAAGTCACACTCTTTGCACTTGTGTAACTGCTGAGGGAAAGTTTTCCTTGTATACTTGTAAGTTTTATTCATGTGTTCCTTGATGTGGTCCTGAAACTTGACTTGATCCTCAGTTGAGTATTTACAGAAGGAGCACCTAAGCAGTAAACCATCTAGTGATGGTGGTTTGGGAGTTTGGTCATCATTGGTCCCTTCTTCTTCTTCTCCTTTTCCTTCTTTGTCATCTTGTTGATCATCATTGTTACATATGATGCTCGGATCAATTTCCACTTCAAATTCTTCTTCCTCTTCACTTTCTGAAGATGAGGTGCTGGTTTCTTCATCTACATCCATACCTGTGGAAAAAAGAAATTATTATTTCTATAATGAACTTACACATGTTTTGTAACTATAGTGAGGTGCACGTTATAATGGCAGTGTTTGATTAGCAATGGTATTGATATCCTTGTCTATCATTCAACAAAGCGGATAGCACAATTTCTTTCTCGTTTGCTCTGTTGCCAGATCGTCTTTTAACAATGTAGACTTGATAATTAGTTAAACTATGTAAATTCATTAGGTAATTATTGAAAAATATAATTTCTTGCCTAATAAAATATAACTGATTATTATAGGCCTAAACGAGAATGAACAGTTACTATTACATCAATAGACCTGTATCAGCTACTGTCTATTTATAGAAGGCATTGACAAGATGGAGGATTGGCAACGTTGTTCTCCTACCTTTCTCCACTGCCATTATAACGTGGACCTCACTTATGATACAATTGTTGGGAAAACAAACTAGTATTTTATTTCATACTGTCACCCAGTTGCACGAAAGTCTGTTAACGTTTAATCCTGATTAATAACCAATCAGAGAAACCTTTTTTTTAAAAAAAAAACCTTCTCTGGTTCTGGTGTGATTTAATTGTGATTAAAATTCAACAGGCTTTTGTACAACCGGGCCTGTATGAATTGAAAGGACATTCACAATCATTGAACGTTTTAATTATTTTAATAAATAATCATTGATCAATTAATTTATTATTAGATTCATTGAACAGAACTTGATATTGTCACAAACACTTATTGAAAAACAGAGAAAATAGTTTAGGACGCAACACCATCTTCAATTTATAGTAAACTGGATTCTTCATCTGCATCCAAACCAGTCAGGAAATAGAATATGATTTGTATGGGAAATATTGTGGTATTTCTTTATAATGAAAATAAAATAAATTGATGTTATCAATACATCTGTACTACCCACTATATATAATCGTATTGACAACAAATTCAATGTCTTTTTCTCAATATTATTAGACTTGTCGAAAAACAGTATAAATTATTGCAATCACTTATTTACAGTAGCCTATAAAAATTGAGAGGCTAGTTTTTCTGCAACAGCTGCACTACTTTATGAGTGGCGCAGTTGAAACGTTTTTTGCTTTGCATAATTCCAGATGTAGTCAGTAACGAAGTTTTTCCTTTTAAATGTATTTTTTTCCTCAAAATTCTATTAATACTTTTTTGCTTACTTATATTTCTTTTTAGCATATTTTTATCTTGTTATTGAACTAAGTTTTCGAAAACAATATCAACTTGAATATCAAGCACCATCATGTTCAGTGTAAATAAACCATGCAGAACTTCTGATATCCACTGAATCCTTAGTGCTTATTTATAGGATAAATTCTGATGCCAGTTGAGACCATATACATGTGAATGATTACAATAAAACCCATTTGTACTGTAATTTGAAAATATTTGGCTAAAAAATTAGAAATAAAGTCAAACCATTGACGATAGGGTAGCCAACGGTATATTATGGTGAGATTCGCCTTATAAATTCAGCACCTTATTAACATTGGTGTTGCTATCCTTGTCTGTCATTAGACAAAGCATATCTCCCCATCATTTTCCAACTCCAAACCCTTGCCAAATCGTTTGTAGGCTATGAAAAGCTCTAATTAACTACTCTTCTGACACACAATAAGCTTCGGTTGACGTGTGAGGTTCTTTGAACCTTTGGATCTTTGAATCCGTCCCTTCAAAAACATAAACTACACTTACATAATTGTCCAGTGTCATCAGCTTTTGTTGGCTCCTTATGTTGTGCAGCGCATGCCTCAGAGCAAAAACGTTGCGAGGCATTTTGTTGCGAGTCAGCTTGTCGCGAGGCAGTTTGTTGCGAGTCAGCTTTGAAGCATTTTGATGCATCCACCTTCTTAAAGCACCCTGCACAAGTGATCAACTCGACACCAATGTGCTCCCCTGCTAACAGAAAAGAATAATTGATAAAATATCAACCAAAACAAATTAATTTATAAAATATCAACTGAAAAAGTGTATAATTTAATAAAGAATTAACAGAAAATCACAGTAGACCTGAATTATATACAAAACTGACTATATAGTGAGGTCCACGTTATAATGGTAGTGTTTGATTAGCAATTGTATTATTAGTTTAATTGTATAAATTAGTATTGCTAACCTTGTCTATCATTCAACAAAGCAGATAGCGAATGTATCAAATCATAGTGTTGTGTATCAAGTTGAGATGATACTGTATCATATTGGATTGATACTGTATCATAATGTGGTTGTTCTTGTTCTATAGTGAGGTCCACGTTATAATGGCAGTGTTTGGTTAGTAATGGTATTGCTATCCTTGTCTATCATTCAACAAAGCAGATAGCGAATGTATCAATTCATAGTATTGTGTATGAAGTTAAGATGATACTGTATCATATTGGATTGATACTGTAGCATAATGTGGTTGTTCTTGTTCTATAGTGAGGTCCACGTTATAATGGCAGAGGTTGATTAGCAATGGTATTGCTATCCTTGTCTATCATTCAACAAAGCTGATACATTTAGCTGATACAAAGCTCTACATTGCGGTGTGTATGGCAAGACCAACGTGGCCAAACTTTGTAGAATTTCATTTTACAAATTTCATTTTCGATTGTTATTTTCATCTAATGTTAAATACTTGTTTTTATTATAACTTTCGTGGTTCATATTCTAACAGTTTTATGAATATTTCCATAGAGAAACAATAGCGTAAGTAGATATCCCATGGTATAGGGCGTTTATGTCGCAACTTTTATTGTTATCTCAAGCCGATTACTGTCGATTATTGTTGATTTTTACTGTTTTGACCGGGTAAGGATGTATGAACGGCACAATATGAGAGACTACCAGCGTCATAAAGCTTCACGGGAAAGAACTACGTGGGCTATCGGCTTGAGCTAACAGTAGAAGTTGCGACATAAACGCACTATGCCATGGGATATCTACTTATGCTATTGTTTCTCTATGGTATTTCTTAGATAGTACACAGTTGTAACTCGTCCAAAAGCGGTCCAGGCACTGAGAGGTTGGCAGCTATGAAAGCCGCTTTCAAGGCCCAGTAACAAACACAGGTAATTAATTGAACGAGCTTAGCGAGTTCCTACTAATCACTATAGCATATACTAATGACTTGATGAAATAGGAGATACAAGTTAATATTAATATTGATGAACAAATTTTCTACTAGGCCTATACCTAGTGAGGTGCACGTTATAATGGTAGTGTTTGGTTAGCAATGGTGTTGCTATTGTCACGGCATATTTTCCAATAAAAATAGAAACAGCCTAAATCAAAAGAATTTTGAAAGTAGGCGCCAATCTCCGAGTTCATCATCTCCTATTTCCGATAACAGAGAGCGCTCCTTCCATACAGCTGATAGATTGATCAGCCAAAAAACAAAAATATTCTACAGATGATAATATTTTCCAAATTATCAAATAAGTACAGTAATTCGAAATAAAATAAGATATCAAATTCCATTCACCACCTTTCCTATTTCCTTCCTTAATTTGGCAATTGAGTGTGACGTCACATCTCGGAAGTGCAGTGAAAGTAAAATCTTATCGTTTGTCGGGTGTGTGTCGGATCATGCCGTATGATGATGTGCTGAGAACTGAACGTGCTTCATATGTGAAGAAGAGATAACACATATATGTCGCTGTCGTATCGTGTCGACCGGTTTTATGAGGACTATATATGTCGGTGAGTTGATCAATAATATATATATATATATATATATATATATATATATATATATATATATTGCCAAATTTTCCTGCATATTCCATCACCACCACATGAGTAACTTATGCCTATTAATTGATTGAGTTATTCGGAGCAATTACGAAATACAATGAACCTTTTAAAATATAAGAATATGGAACTAATTTAAATTTATTCAATAAAAATAGGCCAAAGTAGTAGTGGATATTTCTAAATTGGGATTTCAAGATGATAAACCCCAACACTATCCTTGTCAATCATTCAAAAAAGCGGATAGCGCTATCTCTCTCTCGCTTTGCTCTGTTGCCAGATCGTCTTTTAACAATGTAGAATTAATAATTAATTTAAAAAAAATTCATCTTAATTATGGAATGATTGAAAAATATAATTTATTATTTTAAACGAGAATGAACCGTTATTACATCAATAAACTTGTATCAGCTACCGTCTATAGAAGGCATTGACAAGACAGAGGTTCGGCAACGGTTGTCTCCTATCTTTCTCTCCACTGCCATTACCTCCACTCTCAACCGTTGCCGAACCTCTGCCTTGTCACTGCCTTCTATAGAGGATAGCTGATACCGGTATATCTGATGTAATATCAACTGTTAATTCTTGTTAGAAATAATCAATTATATTTCATTGGCGTAAAAATTGATGGTTCAATGATAAATACTTGAATAGGCTACTTGAAGTCGTTGCCAAAGACTGGGGTCTCCAGATAGGTAGTATAAAAAAATAAAAACTTCTGTCACATACATTGAAAAATTATTCATATAGTGTCATTATAAATGAAGTTTCATACTTATTTTGTTTAAGTTTATTCATCTTTTAGTTCGTTTTTTGTAACTGGAAACACGCCGAATAACCTTCAGGTATGGCAAGTCCCTTATTTGTTTGAATTGCGAATAAAAATTTTTATTTGATATACATTAAAAATGTAAGTTCATAACTGAGATCTATAGTTGACTATTTAAGGTTAGCTAACCATCCTCTATTAATTTAAATATTTATTCTAAATTCATTTATTTGTTCGTTTAATAGGTAAAGCGAACAAAAACAATAATTTGTAATGAACAAACAGGCATTTATCTATTTATGAATAGGCCTAATATTAATTTAATGTACACAATTTGTTCAAGCCTTCAATATTTAAAAAATCTTGGTTCTTACCACCTTGAATTGCCTCTTCATCAGTAATATCATCCATGCCTCTTGATATATGTAGGCTAACAATCTTTATAACCTGAAACCAACAAATCACGAGTTATAATTAGTAATATGGTAATAAACCGAATGAACCCTACAGAAAATCATTTTTTATACTTGAATTCTTAGTAGTCTCTGGATTCTAGAAAATTAAATTACATTCCCATATCCACCCCAAGAAGAACGGCAATTCCCACAGGAATAAAAAATGATGTAATGGTATATTTTACTCAGTTGAAGAGGTGATAGACAGAATGTTTTGAAAAGTCAAACTAAAAAACGTTTCAACGTCCTCACAGTCTTTACTTAAAAAAAAAATAACTTGAAGGTTATCCTTGAAGATTAAGTAGATTTATGCTTTCAAGCCAATAACAGAAATATTTTTATTATATTAAACACGAACTATCATAAAAAAGTGTGAGTTATCATTGTTCAAAAAAATGTTTACATTGATAAGATTAAAAAATGTTATACGTCATCGGAAAATTCAACATATTTCAACAAGCATTGATATTAGCCCATTACTTCTACGATACTGATAATATAAATCCAATAAATCAATTTTAAAATTTATTTGATTTTATTATTTGAATTCAAGTAATATAACTTATTGTGAAAGATAACCTACCTTTATTGTAGACCTATCAGTTTGACGTCTTTCAACGTTAAATCACACTATTTCCACAATATTAAAGAATATCTTATGTGAGACGAGTTATTCAAATGAATATTACTACAAATAATTCATTATATGAATGTAAAGTGGTTGAAATATATAATTATTTGAACAAAATAATAAATACTGACGTCTTCTTGACAATCAGCTCCATTTTTAATTTTTCAACTCCTACGGAATTCAGTGCCATACTGATATTGTTGTCGTTACTACTAGAACAGCTGTTGACTTGTAGAAAAGCCCGCGCATATTTGAATTTCTGAAATTATTGATTTTTTGATGAGGATCAATTTTTAGAACAAAAACGTTTGATTATACTACAGTCCGATAATACTATTGTCAGTTACTATATTGAAGAGTTTCTAGTAAGTATGTTTTGATTTAGTAACTGTAGATTAAACCAGGAACAAGAAACTGTTGAAAAATTCACAAGAAGTGAATTAACTATGAACTATCTTCTTTTGATTTTTCAGTGAAATATAGATTCTATAACTTAATCCAGTTTTAATCACATTCTTAAATTTCCAACTACAATCTACAAATTCCAAATTACACACATTTTTTACTTTCCTTGTCCTATTACCATAGGTAAGGAAAGTATTGCTTTCCGAAAAAATTAAGGTGCCCGAATTTCTATATGTTTCAAGTTCCCGGCCCTGAGTCCAATATAATAAGGATCCGACATGAACTTGGAATTTGAGGTCCTTACACTATAAGGATCTGACACGAGCAATTTCGATCAAATGCAATTCAAGATGGCGGCTAAAATGGAGAAAATGTTGTCAAAAACAGGGGTTTCCGCGATTCTCTCGAAAACGGCTCCAACGATTTTGATGAAATTTATACATGAAATAGTCATTGATAAGCTCTATCAACTGCCACAAGTCCCATATCTGTAAAAATTTCAATGCAAAGTTTGATTTCAGATTTTCAATTATCAGGCTTGAAGAATTTAAACAAAAAATTTCAAGAGGAAAAGATTGAACATAAAAATCTCTACAGTTAATGTTTAATAACATTTTCACCTAAAATTGAAAATAAGCTCAAAATTCGAGAAAATGTGATTACCGTATTCAATAAATTGCAAACTGTTGGCAACAGTACTATTGATTCTATCAAATCATCCACTATGAAGAGATAGTAGACCTCGTGTGTCTCCAGCGTTATTGCCCTGTCACCAGCTGGCTCAAATCTTTGAATAGTAGACTTAAGATGCGCGGGAACACTAGCGTCAGGTGATCAATTTTCATAACGGCAAGGAAAGTTGTGTGAGTGTGCCACACCAAATATTTTTGCAGGAAATAATTTGTGAGCCTACTCTGAATTGGAGGAAATTCAGAGTCTCTCCTCTTTTTGTGAACTCATTAGTCTATAATTGAATAAGTTGAATAAAAAATAATACGATGGGTCAGTTGCTCAATAGTCTGTTAAACATTAAAAGTCGATTAAGAGCCGTTTGCACAGTGACAGTTTAAACTTAATTTAATTTTAAACTGGATTAAATCCGTATCAAGTCTTGTTTGTTATTATTTGTTTCATTTTGAGATTAAGCTACCAACTGATTCAGTTTAAGCTTTGACTGTGCAAACGGCCCTAGATGTGATGTATGTATGATAATTGTCAATTATTGACCGAGCGAAGTGAGGTCTAAGATTCAAGTCGACGGTTTGGCATTTCTCTTAATGTTTAAATGTTTGAATGTTTGAATGTTTAAATGATTATATATGTTGCGCATTTACGGCGAAACGCGGTAATAGATTTTCATGAAATTTGACAGGTATGTTCCTTTTTTAATTGCGCGTCGACGTATATACAAGGTTTTTGGAAATTTTGCATTTCAAGGATAATATAAAAGGAAAAAGGAGCCTCCTTCATATTATGCCAATATTAGAGTAGAAATCAGACTATAGAATTATTCATTATAAATCAGCTGACAAGTGATTACACAGATGTGTTGAAGCCAGTCTATTGCTGTATTTCCATAAGGTCTATAGTTTCAATCAGGTACTTGTGGATGAGAATACTGCGTGAGGTCTATTGCTCACAGAACTACTAGTTTAGTATTTATACTGACTATTACAAAAAAAATTGAATTGGAAATGTCACGAGAACCGACTATAAATGGGCAGACTAGGCATTTGCCCAGGGCGTCAAATTTTTGGGGGCGCAAAATAAAATATATAATAAAAATAAATTAGAGGAACAAACAAGCGGAGGTGGATGAGGAGAAGGATGAGGAGAAAGAGGAGGAGATAGAATGAGAGGAGGTGAAGGAGAAGGCGTAGGATGAGGTGAAGGAGAAGGCGTAGGATTGATTGATTAATTGATTAAGTACTTTATTCATGTAGATTACAATATATACTGGCTTATACATTTATATAAAATAGCTTACAATACAGCAAAATTATAGATGAATTTACATAATATAGACTAAGAAAATAATTATTGAATATGATACGAAAAAAGCAATTTGTAATAACTAAAGATAATATTGTTATGCATCTACATAAATTGGCGGAGCTTTGGACATATCAATGTCCATTATTCGGAAACAATATTCAAAATATCATTCCCACTAACTATCTACCAAAAGAGTTGGAGGGATGGAGGAGAAGGAGATGAATGAAGAGGTTGTGGTGGAGGAGGAGCAGGAGGAGGAGAAGGAGGAGGAGGAGGAGGAGGAGGAGGAGGAGGAGCAGGAGATGATGGAGAAGGTGGTAGAGGAGGAGGAAAAGGTGGAGAAAGATGATGCGGAGGAGTTGGAAAAGCTGGAGAAAGAGTAGGATGAGAAGAAAAGAAGAGGAAGATGTAAACAGGAGGTGAAGAAGAAAGAAGAAGGAACATAAAAGGAACAGAAAAGAAAAAGATTTAATCTTTTTTCAAATTCCAATAATATTCCGGGAACAGTAGGTCTATCTCCAGAACATCCAGGAAATCTAGAAGCCAGCGACTATTGATTTTCACTCTGACGTCATAACCACCTCCAAACAAAGTGGAGGTAGCCTGTTTTCCGACAGAATAGCACCGGGAAATCCTCGGAAAATCCTTGGAAAAACCTTAGACAACCTGAATTTTCATCAACGATTCTATCACCAGACTCAGATATAGCAACACATTGATAGAAGGTGGTGAGTATGCAACTATATATTACTTTATTCGTAAATATATCAATATAGGCTATCACTGTAACTTGTGTTAAGCTATTGGGAAGCATATGGTGACAAAAGATAAGACTATATATTTTCAGAATTCTCGACTATTACTCCGTTATAGTGTACTTTTCTTGTAACAAATGATTGAAAACCCACTTGCTTATAATAGCATTTAGCTTTTAAATAAAATATGTATCCTGTATTAGCTATTGGGAAACATATGGTAACAAATACTATACCATTTATCGGTATTCTTGACTGTTACTCCGATATAATGTATTTTTCTTGTACCAAATGATTGAAAAATCACTGGCTTATAATAGCATTTAGCTTTTAAATAAAATATGTATCCTGTATTAGCTATTGGGAAACATATGGTAACAAATAATACTTTACCATTTATCGGTATTCTTGACTATTTCTCCGTTATAGTGTATTTTTCTTGTAACAAATGATTGAAAAACCACTGGTTTATAGTAACATTTAGCTTTTAAATAAAATATGTATCCTGTATTAGTTATTGAGAAACATATGGTAACAATTAATACTATACCATTTATCGGTATTCTTGACTATTTCTCCGTTATAGTGTATTTTTCTTGTAACAAATTATTGAGAAACCACTGGTTTATAATAGCATTTAGCATTTAAATAAAATATGTATCCTGTATTAGCTATTGGGAAACATATGGTAACAAATAATACTTTACCATTTATCAGTATTCTTGTCTATTACTCCGTTACAGTGTATTTTTCTTGTAACAAATTATTGAGAAACCACTGGTTTATAATAGCATTTAGCATTTAAATAAAATATGTATCCTGTATTAGCTATAGGGAAACATATGGTAACAAATAATACTATACCATTATTCAGTATTTTTCACTATTACTCCGTTATAGTGTATTTTTCTTGTAACAATGATTGAAAAATCACTCGTTTATAATAGCATTTAGCATTTAAATAAAATATGTATCCTGTATTAGCTATTGGGAAACATATGGTAACAAATAATACAATACCATTTATCGGTATTCTTGACTATTTCTCCGTTATAGTGTATTTTTCTTGTAACAATGATTAAAAAACCACTCGTTTATAATAGTATTCAGCTTTTAAATAAAATATGTATCCTGTATTAGCTATTGGGAAACATATGGTAACAAATACTATACCATAATATTATTATCTGTAGCACATAATGGAAAACACTTTAAAGTTTTTTAATATAAATTGAAACAGGATACACATGACACAGATAGATTAAAAACACTTGAAAACTTACATTACAAACGAAAATTTTCGGGAGCTGGGCCCCCTTTGTCAATCAAACAGGACTTCCTGTTTCAATTTTCGGGCTCAGCTCCCGAAAATTTTTGTTTGTAATGTAAGTTTTCAAGTGTTTTTAATCTATCTGTGTCGTGTGTATCCTGTTTCAATTTATATTATAATATTATTATCATCAGTATTCTTGACTTTTACTCCGTTATAGTGTATTTTTCTTATAACAAATGATTGAAAAATCACTCGTTATTAATAGCATTTGGCATTTAAATAAAATATGTATCTTGTATTAGCTATTGGGGAACATATGGTAACAAATAATACTATACCATCATAATTATCAGTATTCTTGACTGTTACTCCGTTATAGTGTATTTTTCTTGTGCCAAATGATTGAAAAACCACTGGTTTATAATAGTATTTAACATTTAAATAAAATATGTATCTTGTATTAGCTATTGGGAAACATATGGTAACAAATACCATACCATTTATCGGTATTCTTGACTATTTTCTCCGTTATAGTGTATTTTTCTTGTACCGTACCAAATGATTGAAAAATCACTCCTTTATAATAGCATTTAGAATTAAAATAAATTAATGTAATTGAATTAAGCTATTGTGGAACATATGGTAACAAAATAATACTATATATCATTTATCAGTATTCTTGACTATTACTCCATTATAGTGTATTTTTCTTATAACAAATGATTGAAAAGACCACAGTTTTGAATATCATTGCTGGAATTCCATTTTCAATAATATAACGCGATATATCGATTCTAGGGTCCAGATGAAGATAGTTTGAATACATCGAAATTTTGAGAGATTTTCTGTTTTTGAACACTTAAATTTCGACAGACTGAATGAAAGTTATTATAGTGAGGTCGACGTTATAATGGCAGTGGAGAAAGATAGAAGAACAACGTTGCCGATCTTCTGTCTTGTCAATGCCTTCCATAGACGGTAGCTGATACAGGTTAATTGATGTAATATTGACTGTTCATTCTCGTTCATAATAATCAATTATATTTAATTAAGCAAGAAATTATGTTTTCAATAATTTCATAATGAATTTGCATTTATTAAGATGAAATATTTTGTTAATTAATAATTAATTCTACATTGTTAAAAGATGATCTAGCAACAGAGCAAAGCGAGAAAGAAATAGCGCTATCAGCTTTGTGGAATGATAGACAAGGATAGCAATACCATTGCTAATCAAACACTGCCATTATAACGTGGACCTCCCTATAGCAGAAAAACTGTTCATCAATATTAATTATATACTGTATCTCCTATTTTATCAAGTCATTAGTATTATGCTAATAGATGATTAAACGAGCTTAGCAAGCTCCTCCTTTTGACTTTTGAGGCTGGAGTCGTTGTCCGTATGTTGATGTGTTTGTATGTTCAACGATAACTTGCTTTTATCAATCAACTTCACATTTTCAACACAAACCGGTGTAGAAAAAACCGGTTTAAAGCTTTTATGCTTTTTACATAAAAGTCGGTTAAATTTTAGTCGTGATCAAGTTCACAAGAATTTTATTACTTTTTTGGGGGGGGGGGGATGAAACCATTTCCCAAATATTGGGGGGGGGATAAAACCATTTTTCAAATATTGGGGGGATGTGTTTCCCTGTTCACGGTAGAAACTACGCAATCATAACTGGGAAATTTTGAGAAAACTCCCTGGTGAAAGCTGCTGGAGCATTGTTTAACGATATAAATAGGCTACTATATGGACAGTCTCACTTTTTAACCACATAAAAGCAACTAAATAAACTATAGTGAGGTCCACGTTATAATGGCAGTGTTTTATTAGCAATGGTATTGCTATCCTTGTCTATCATTCAACAAACCGGATAGCGCTATCTCTTTCTCGCTTTGCTCTGTTGCCAAATTGTCTCTTAACAACATAGAATTAATAATTAATTAGCAAAATATTTCATCTTAATTATGAAACTATTGAAAAACATAATTTCTTGCTTAATTAAATATAATTGACCAGCCGTTAGGCTCGCTTCGCTCGTCATATCCGTGTAGCCAGGGGGCGGAGCCCCCTGGACCACCGACTGGATCGTCTAAAAATGAGATCAGCTGAAACACAAAAATTTTAGACCTCTGTACCAAATTTGAAAATTTTCTGTCTATTACTTGATAAAATAATTGAAAAAAAACGCTAATTTTGGGTGTATCTTTGGCGTTATTTCAAATTCCTTCTAACACAACACTTTTCACCCTAGCTTAGCTTCTGTACTGAATTTGAACAATTTCTGTTCATTTGTTCTCGATAAATCTGAGAAAAAAGCAAAAAAAAACGCTAATTATGGGCATATCTTTGACGTTATTGCAAATTCCCCCCAATACAACATTATTACACCCTAGCTGAGCTTCTGTACTAAATTTGAGCATTTTCTGTTCATTTGTTCTCGATAAAGCTGAGAAAACGCTAAAAACGCAGATTTTGGGCGTATATTTGGACATTTTTCCAAATCCGTTCTTAGTGCGCCTCTAAAGGGCCAACTGAACATACCTACCAAATTTGAACGTTTTTGGTCCGGTAGATTTTTAGTTCTGCGAGGGAGTGAGTCAGTCAGTCAGTCAGTGAGTGAGTGCCATTTCGCTTTTATAAATATAGATTATTTCAAACGAGAATGAACAGTTAATAGTACATCAAAAAACCTGTATCAGCTATCGTCTATAGAAGGCATTGACAAGACAGAGGATCGGCAACGTTTTTCTCCCATCTTTATCCACTATAACGTGGACCTCACTATAGGCAGTCTTACGTTTTATCACATACAAGAAACTAAACTATTAGTTCTGTGAACAGTAGACCTCTCGAAGTATTCTCATTCACAAGTACCTGATTGAAACTATAGACCTTATGGAAATACAGCAATAGACTGGCTTCTCCACACATCTGTGTAATCACTTGTCAGCTGCTTTATGATGAATAATTCTATAGTCTGATTTTTACTCTAATATTGGCGTATGAAGGAGGCTCCTTTCTCCTTTTATGTTATCCTTGAAATGCAAAATTTCCAAAAACATTGTATATACGTCGACGCGCAATTAAAAAAGGAACATACCTGTCAAATTTCATGAAAATCTATTACTGCGTTTCGTCGTAAATGCGCAACATAGAATCAAATTCAAATTCAAATCAAATCAAATTTATTTATTTACCAATTCACTAGAAATTCACAAAATAACACATTGAAACATTTAAACATTAAGAGAAATGCCAAACCGTCGACTTGAATCTTAGACCTCACTTCGCTCGGTCAATTATTAACATCAAATTTTTGTGATGTATGCATTTTTTGGCAAATAAATTTCAAATTTCAAAATTTTTACACAGTAATAATATTACAGCAGTTGGTTAACTGCAATTTCTAAAAAAATCTGCCATCACTATTTTTAATTTAATCTTAATTTATTTTGTTAACTCGATTTTCTAGTTGCAAAATGCCTGGATCACGGGATAAGATCTTGAGCGAGGTATTCTCAGGGATATGTAACAAGATGAACAGATGTAAGCCTCTGTCATCAGATGACGTCATGGCCACGCCCTTGAGAAGATGTCTCAACACCTTCGACATTACACTATTGGGTAAGTGAAATATTATTCTTTCTCTATTAATTGATACAATAAGTACATCATCAAAATGATAGGGAGAGGAAAAATAAGGTAACCTTGTGCTTGTGCTATTCCTCTCCCAAATTTAGATAAGGTTACACATAGTCCGAAACAGGTCAAGTCTTGTATAGGCCTAGTTGTTCCCTTCACAAAATTTTCAGTCCTTAATTTTATTTTCACAGAGTGGATTTTTGGATTTAGATGCTTCAAAATAATAATAATTTTGATTATTAATTATAATCGATTATTGATGAGTATTGAATGATAATAAATATGTTTTCTTCGAATTATTTACATGCTTCTACTGTAGTACTGCTATATTTTTCATTTTACTAAAAGTCCTCCTTCTAGTAATTTTCTTCCATCCCCCACCTCCTCAATTGAATCACTTGAAACTTATAATTATTTTAAAGATTCAGATTCCTCTGAAGATGGTTATAAGCCTATTTGAAAAAAAAACATTCTCTAACTTCAATGATATTCAAATAATTGAAATTTATTCCGTATGTGAGAATGTTCAATGCAATAGAAGAGCAACAAAGAAAGAAACTTTGTTTCAACAAAATACAAAATACAGAATCACTGGAAAATATTTTCAATAATTGAAATATACATAATCATAGAAATTAAAAATTCATTGTGCGAAATAAAACACTGCATGCAAATGACCTTGATAACAAGATCACATCCGCATTAAAGGAACATCATTGAATAGAAAAAGGATAATTTTTGAACTACGAAATCCATGTATTTTCGTCAAAATAATGAAAACTCATTTTATTAAGTACTAGCCGTCAGGCTCGCTTCGCTCGCCATATCCGTCTAGCCAGAGGGCTCCGCCCCCTGGACCACCGTCTGGATCGTTCAGGAATGAGAACAGCAGGCTCGCTTCGCTCGTCTGCATTTTTCATTTGAGCATTTTTATCATATGTTAGGAGAATCCAGTCGGGGGTCCAGACTAAGCGTCTTGCTAAACGGATATGGCGAGCGAAGGGAGCCTGACGGCTAGTAATATAATATTCCCAGGATTGAAGTGGCAGTGCCCAATCAATTTTTCCGCGATAAATGCATTCAAATCTTCAACTTGGTGCCAACCTAACAAAGTCAACTCAACTTAATGCCAACCTGACAAAATTATTAATTTAGTTGCCAGTTAACAACTGTTTCGAAGAGGTACTCTATCTAGATTATAGTTCTATAGTAACATATGATATGGAAATTTCAATTATAATTAAGAGATTGGGAGAAGAAGAATATACATGCTAAAAGACGAACTTTAAACACTTAAAAACAACCCTTAGAGTTAAAATATTGCCAAAAGATTTCTTAGTGCGCCTCTAATTGGCCAACTGAACATACCTACCAAATTTAAACGTTTTTGGTCCGGTAGATTTTTAGTTCTGCGAGTGAGTGAGTGAGTGAGTGAGTGAGTGAGTGAGTCAGTCAGTCAGTCAGTCAGTGAGTGCCATTTCGCTTTTATATATATAGATTTATGTAGTGTTTCCAATTTCTATTGGATCAATTTTTCTATTGACATTTTCTATAGATCTCGAGGAAAATTTGATAGGGTAACACTTATAATTACGTTTCATAAAGTCGCAACGGATACGCTGCTAGCTTGGGCATGTTGGGAGGATAAATAGAGAAAGGTTGCCAAAGGTCATATTGGAGGCAAGAATTGAAGGCACAAGAAGAAGAGGGAGACCAAGAAAAAGGTGACTGGAAGATGTAGAGAGAGATCTGCGAGTGTTGGGAATTAGGGGATGGAAGACAGTTGCTGGTGATAGAGACAGATGGAAAGGAATTGTCATAGAAGCCAAGGTCCACATAGAACCGTAGTTGTAAAGAAAGGAGGAAATAGTTATTTGTATATCTAGAGTGAAAAGTACGACTTTTTCTCCCTGTGGGAAAAAGTTTGAAGCCCGAGGCGAAGCCGAGGGCAGAAATTTTCCTGAGGGAGAAAAAGTATTTTTCGTTCGTGATGTACACAACATTTTTCCTCCATCTACATTTTCTATAGAAACTGCAAATAAAATCATTCTAATAACTTATGTATTGGTTACAATGATTCCTAACAACATAACCTAAATCTAAAACCTAAAAACCAGTCGTCTGATTGGCACTGCCGATTGCGCTATCTATTGGCAAAAGTTGTAACAATTATATCAGCTGAGCAGCTACCAAAAATGGCTGACTCCAGATCACGCGGTTCAGATTTGAATTGCAGATCAAAAATATTTTTTGGCTGGTATTTTGAATAGAATAAAATATTTTAAAAATTGTATAAATTCTTATCGTCTACTAATATTAAGAATATAATATCATACAAACATATATTTCATGAGTTTATCAAATTTCTGGTTGTGGTATTGAATTCAGTTGATTCAATGACAGACACCTCTTTATGCTTTCTCATCTGAGCTTAGACCTTCTAACCTATTACAATGTAAGTTTCAAAATAGAGATGCTCCCCATGTTATTTAAATGGAGTCACTTTTACTCCCTAGGGAGTTTTTGTGTTTTTTACTACCGAGAGCGAAAAAGTGACACTTTAGTATTAGGTTTCAGGGAGTAAAGTAAGTACTTTAGACAGTAGGTGGAGGAAAACACTTTCAATTTTCTGCACGGGAGTATGGAACTATGAACTCATCCTAGATGGCTGATAATTATTGACCTTTGCAGAACTCGTTTCAAGGCTTTTTCACATCTAGCTACGCGTAGCTAGAAATACGTCTATGGAAGATGTAGCCAAAGTATCTCCCTATACAAAATTATCTACTTTTGACTTGGAGGAATATGCAGAGCAGAGAAATGGAGGGAGATCAGCCAATTACAGTGATGAATAGAGTCATAGGTGGAAGCGCAGTTGCCAATTTGTCGATTAGACTCAGTCGAGTTGCTTTCAGACAGCAAATATGTGTAGACTATCATGAGCAGCTGAACACTCATACGAAATTAACCTAGCTCCGCAGTGCAGGCTGGATGCTTGTCTGACTCGGACTATGCGCTGAGACAGCAAATAATAGCAGCGTTGGTGGGAATGCGAGTGGCCGCAGTAACATCTTCCACCCAGCAATGGTCGGCGTAGTTCCGCCTAGCGGACAGATGAAAGATCAATCCAGTCGGTTATTTGATCCCTCCAGCCAGGCTCAGCCAAGCAGCCGAGACAATAGAACAATGGACTGGCGGTCTTATTCGCATTCATCAGCAGTTTTCTTTCTCACGATTATTTTGATTTTTGTGTGTCAATAACAACTCCAGTCACTAGTAAAATGTTTCCACAAACGTGGTGTACTACCATATTAATGACTTTTCATTATGATTTTTAATTATTTAAAAACATTGTTGACATTCTGAGCCTTCAGGCTAAACTTGGGGTCGCTGAGAACGAATCTGCAATCAGAATTTCTCTATCACGAAAAATAACGAAAAAACCCAGCTGTTGAGCTTCCGGCAACCGTTAACAGTCATCCTGCAATGAGGCCGAAACACTTCCAAGCCAGACACCCATCTCAAATTACAACAACGCCAAGCTGTGAGAAACCATCCTGCACTGCGGCGCTAGGTTTAGAGATCGTTGGCCGGTTTAGAACGGCAACATCGCGCCGCTGTATCCCTATCTTTCTCTGCTGCGCATATCCCTCCAAGTCAAAAGTAATTTTGTATGGACTATATAGTGAGGTCCACGTTATAATGACAGTGGAGAAAGATAGGAGAACAACGATGCCAATTCCTAGTCTTATCAATGCCTTATATAGACGCAGCTACCGACTGCCTATAGTGAGGTCCACGTTATAATGACAGTGGAGAAAGATAGGAAAACAACGTTGCCGATTTCTAGTCTTGTCAATGCCTTCTATAGACGGTAGCTGATACAGGTTTATTGATGTAATATTAACTGTTCATTCTTGTCTAAAATAATCAATTATATTCTATTAAGCAATAAATTGTATTTTCAAATAATTTCATAATTAAGACAAACTATTTCGTTAATTAATTATCAATTATACATTGTTAAAAGACGATCTGGCAACAGAGTGAAGCGAGAAAGAGATAGCGCTATCCGATTTGTTGAATGGCAGATAAGGATAGCAATACCATTGCTAATCAAACACTACCATTATAACGTGGACCGCATTATAGTTACATATAGTAAGGTCCACGTTATAATGGCAGTGGATAAAGATAGTAGAATAGCGATACCGATTCTCTGCATTAATTAATTATATTTCTACACTGTCAAAAACATAATTGGCATCGTTGTGGACCTAGAAAAGGATAGTACCACCGGCTTTGTCGAATGATAAACTAGGATAGCAATACCATTGCTAATCAATCACTGCCATTATAACGTGGACCTCACTATAGTTACATAGGATCTTTTGTTGATGCAAAAGTGCGCATCATTAGGCTATCCCATCTGTTGAAGTTGCAAAATTGAAGAACTCACCCCAACGTTCAGGCTTACGTGCTTGAATGGCGCCCTGGGGAAATGTTCTACTGGCGCCCCCTTATTAATATAATGTAGAAGCAAATAATCTATGTCACTTACATCTTATGAAGTGAATAACAAGAGATAATAAGATCATGTCTTCCAAACACAAAACTGTAGACCTCTTAAAATTTTTCAGACAACTCAAAGCGGGAAATCCTCTCTCTCTCTTCAGAGCAGTTGATGACTGTTATGCTTATATTAGAAAAATAGACTGCTTAGTAAAATATTCCGTCAGCTACTTCAAGATTTGAGAAAGTGAACGCCATTTTGTATAATTTATTTAAACATGTCATGGACTCCACCGGGTTCTACCAATACCTACTATTACTTAGTAATAGTAGGTATTACTATTACTTAACTATTAACTATTACTAGTAACTATTACTTAGTAATAGTAGGTATTGGTTCTACCTGTTCTCTATACATTTTGAAGTGCAGACATTCATTTTCAAATTCACTTCCAATGTCATTAGGGTAAGAGGCACAGAGTTTGTTCACAGCTTGTAGTGGTATGGCCTGTTTCTATGATCCATTTTGAACAAGAGCAAAGAGTATGGTATTTAAATTCTCAAAGGAGATATCAGCTTATAATTCTCATGTTTGTTACCTACTATTTAAATTTTACATTTCCGGTAGCCTGTATTATACAGAGTGTTAGAAAAAGAACTCCCTAGTTTTAGGTATAAATTTAATGTGTAAATTAATGGAAAACTAGATCAACAAGCACATACAATGAAAGAGAGAACCTTCAAGTTTTGTTCAACATCAGTACACTTCGAGATAGGATCCATTTGTTGCCCTGCACACGTCGAGACTATTTATTCAAGTTCTCGCCATGTAATCACCAACATATCAGGTGTAACTGTCCCAACCGCCGTGGCAATTCTTTCCCGTAAATGGGTTATGTCTCGGATTTTTTCACTGTACACATCATTTTTATGTGCACCCAAAATAAAAAGTCCAGAGGGGTTACATCGGGGCTTCGTGGTGGCCAAGCAATTGGGCGAGCTCTCCCTATCCACCTTCCCGGAAAGCGAGTGTCAACTGAAGGAACTGTTCCCTAGCGCCGTCGTAAGGTCAAGCAGGTCTGCCAACTGCAGGGGGGGGGAGGGAAAAACTTGGACAGTTGCTGAATCAAACATCACTTTTTATGGATTCTATGACACATAAAAACTAGGGAGTTCTTTTTCAAACACTCTGTATTTATATGTTCTGCTGTTCTGTGTATTTTTGGAAATCTTGTGTCAGATATTTTTAGTACGTGTTTTGATTCTCTAAATTATTTTCACCATCTCTTATTTGTGCCCTCGAAAATTTGGCGTCCTGGGTAAATGCCCAGTCTGCCCATTTATAGCCCGGGGCCTGCTGTTCAATGACCATGGTCAAATGACAAGGTCAAGGTCAAAGGTCGAGGTCAAGGTCAAAGGTCGAAGTCAAGGTCAAATCAAGGCCACCAAAACCTTGTCTAACCTAACTGAACCTTTTTTATTTTTTTACATTGACCTTTTTTGACCTTGACCTTGATTTTGATGTGTTTAGAGTTTTGACCTTGACCTTGATTTTGATGTGTTTAGAGTTTTGACCTTGAACTCGACCCTGACCTTGACCTTGACCTAATTAGGTTAGGTTTTGCCAGGTTTTTATGACCTTTATTCGACCTTGGCCTTGACCTTTACCTTGGCCTTGACCTTTGACATCTTTATACTACTAATGTTAAATTAATGTATTATGTATTTATTACTGTATTCTATCTATTTTTCAACCAGGAATCGGTCACATGGTAGGAGCCGGCATCTATGTGCTGGTGGGAACAGTAGCCAAAGACCAGGCTGGTCCAGGAATCATAGTTTCGTTCCTGATAGCAGGCCTGACGTCTATGTTGGCAGCACTGTGTTATGCGGAGTTCGGCACGCGCATCCCCAAAGCTGGCTCAGCTTATGTCTACACATATGTCAGTGTCGGCGAATTCTGGGCTTTTGTCATTGGATGGAATCTTATATTGGAACATATGATTGGTGAGTAGTTATTTCAGGCTGTTGCTATTTCAACTCCTTCTCCTCTTCCTCCTCCTATTCTTCCTTCTCCTCCCACTCCTCCTCCTTCTCCTCCTTCTCATCCTTCTCCTCCTTCTCCTCTTTTTCCTCCTTCTCCTCCTCCTCCTCCTCCTTCTCCTCCTTCTCCTCCTTCTCCTCCTTCTCCTCCTCTCCTTCTCCTCCTTCTCCTCCTTCTCCTCCTTCTCCTCCTTCTCCTCCTTCTCCTCCTCCTTCTCCTCCTCCTCCTAATCTTCCTGATCCTCCTTCTCCTCCTCCTCCTTCTCCTCCTTAAACTCCTTCTTCTCCTTCTTTTCCTTCTCCTCCTTCTCCTCCTTCTCCTCCTTCTCCTCCTTCTCCTCCTTCTCCTCCTTCTCCTCCTTCTCCTCCTTCTCCTCCTTCTCCTCCTTCTCCTCCTTCTCCTCCTTCTCCTCCTTCTCCTCCTTCTCCTCCTTCTCCTCCTTCTCCTCCTTCTCCTCCTTCTCCTCCTTCTCCTCCTTCTCCTCCTTCTCCTCCTTCTCTTCCTTCTCATCCTTCTCCTCCTCCTCCTCCTTCTCCTCCTCCTCCTCCTTCTACTCCTTCTCCTCCTTCTCCTCCTTCTCCTCCTTTTCCTCCTTCTCCTCCTTCTCTTCCTTCTCCTCCTTCTCTTCCTTCTCCTCCTTCTCCTCCTTCTCTTCCTTCTCCTCCTTCTCCTCCTTCTCCTCCTACTCCTTCCTCTCCTCCTTCTCCTCCTCCTCCTTTTCCTCTAGTGGGGAGGATATTTTTAATATTCTTTCCGAAGAATGGACATTGATATGTCCAAAGCTCCGCCAATTTATTTACATGCATTACAATATAATTATCTATAGTTTGGTGACAAGTTATTATATTACAAATTACTTTTTCATATCATATACAGTTCAATAATTATTTTCTTAGTCTATATTATGTAAATTCATCTATAATTTTGCTGTATTGTTAGCTATTGTATATAAGTGTATAAGCCAGTATATATTGTAATCTACATAAATAAAATACTCAATCAATCAATTCTCCTCCTTCTCCTCCTTCTCTTCCATCTCCTCGTTCTTCTCCTTCTCCTCCTTTTCCTTCTACTCCTCCTACTTCTCCACCTACTCCTTCACAAGCTTTCCCTTCTTCTCAAACTTCTCCTTCAAGTTTTCCTCCACCTTCACCCAATACTTCTCCACCGGTTACTTCTCCTCTATCTCCTCGTTCTTCCACTCCTCACTCTCCTCCTCATGGTTCTGTTTCTCCACCTCCTTCTCCTCCTCCTCATCCTCCACCACCTCCTCCTCCACTTCGTTTCCCCCTCCTTGTTTTTCCATTCTCTTGCTCTTCTTTTTTCTCATCCTCGACCGCTTTATTTTAATTTTGTCCTTATGAATTCAACCAGATAACAAAACTTGACTGACATCAGTGTCTAATCTTATAGAATTTATAAGGATGACAAAATCGTATGTCCTAGAAACGATGTGTGTGTGTATAACTGGCTTTTCTCACAAGATCTATATATCAAGCGATAACTGGAAACTTCAATATAATCATAATAATTATATCAATCAACTAATGAGTCAATCAATAAATAAATTAAATAAGAGATTGATTAAGACTGTTCGTTACACTTTTTTTTCTTTAATTGGATAATCTTTTTCAATATAATTATTGACAAGATCATTATAAGAGTGAGAAAAAGTGACAACTGATATTATTGTAAGTGGTCTAATAAGCGAGTTATGGGTTGTTGAAGTGCTAAACTCTGTTTTCTTCCCAGATCATATACGATTTCCAATTCTCCATTGGAGTTTATTTCAATACATTCAGTATATCTTTGGCTTTGTTTTAATATGCGTTTTTTGCTATTTATGCCAAAATAAACAAGTTAGGCCAATTGAATTTGCAAGAAAATGTTACTTTTTTATTCATGAAGGATATGGGGAATAACATGTTTCAGTTTGGAAAGATAAATTTTTGCATTTTTAAGAGATGTTCTGATAATATACAGTAGTCGAAACTGTTTATGATCTGGAAAGAAAACGGAATTAACACTTTAACGACCCATAACTCGCTTATTAGACCACTTTCAATGTTTTTAAGTTTTGAAAACTTTACAGTTTACAGTTTGGTGCAATATTCTTATTCTTTTCGGTTTTTAATCTAATTAATTTCTAAATTTTGGTTTGTATATTTCTGCACTCGGAATTTGATTTAAAGTGAACCAACATAACCTTTTACAAATAGGCTTACTACTATACTATCAAAATTTGGAAAGGGAACAGTTTTGGGCTAGGCCTGTTGGTCCTTGTCTAATCATGTATTTTATTTGTGCATTGGTTAATGTAAATAAATAAATTAATTAATAAATTACAATAATATCAGTTGCCACTTTTTCTCACTTTTATAATGATCTTAACAATAATTATATTGAAAAAGATGATCCAATTTAAATAGAAAAAAGTGTCCTGATCAGCCTTAATTGATGAATAGATAAATAAATAAATAAATGAATCAATCTTGTCTATTTCAGGAGCGGCATCAGTTGCCAGAGCTTGGAGTGGTTATATAGACTCTATGTTGGGGAATGTGGTATCTCACACTATAATGGACACTGTCGGAGGTCTACATGAAGGGCTTCTGGGTCAATACCCTGACTTTCTCGCTTTTGCATTCTGTTTAGCCTACGCCTGTGTGCTGGGTCAGTGGTTCGGATAACACCTTATTTTCTATTATACATTCTTAACCTTCCAGCAGTCGCGCTTTTGTAAAATGTACAACTAGTCCAGTCAATATAGACATAAAAAAGGGGGTGTGCTTGCAATTTATATTGTAGCTCTGATTTTTTAATATATTATTTGGGTGCATAAAAGAAGTCCAGAACCAATTTCTTCATGCAAAATTTCCTTGTGCTAGATACAGGGTGGCCCAAAAACCTCGTATTTTCGGCTCATTTTCCAGTTTTCAAATATTTCTGCCAAATATCGTAATCGGACAGAAAAATTTGCTCTCGCCTTTTTTCTAGAATAATATTGTAGAATAATATTTCATATTATGAAATTCTGAATTAAATGAAATCATTCGGAACTCTCTATCTCCAATGAGTACTGAGTTATGGTTTTTCAAAAATTAGTGAAATTTGAAAAAAAATCAATTTGATGAATTTTAGTTTTTGATCAACAATATATTCTGAAATGAATATTCCGGAAGATATCGTTGATCAAAATCTAAAATTCATCAAAAAATGATTTTCTCTTCAAATTTCACTCATTTTTGAAAAACCATAACTCAGTACTTATTGGAGATAGAGAGTTCCGAATGATCTCATTTTATTTATAATTTCATATTCTAGAAAAAAGACGAGAGCAAATTTTTCTGTCCGATTACGAGATTTGGCAGAAATAGCCGAAAACTGGAAAATGAGCCGAAAATACGAGGTTTTTGGGCTACTCTGTATCTAGCACAAGGAAATTTTGCATGAAGAAATTTGTTCTGGACTTCTCTTATTTACCCAAATAATATATTGAAAAATCAGAACTACAATATAAATTGCATGTACCAATGTATATAGTGACTGGACTAAACAGTGTCAGTTGTTTTGCTGCACAAAACTATTGAATGGGGTGGTGTCAGTGAATGAGTCACCTATGCATTCCAAAACTTTCTCCCCATCACTCCACTGAGTTGCAGTATCAGCCGAGCAATGGTTCAGTCTTTAGGTGCCATTTAGTCGCCACAGTGTATAAGATAGGGAAAGACTGTATACGGGGACTGTAAACGAATCAATAACACAGAATTGATGGCTTTGCTTGATGTACCTTAATGTGCTATGAAAATAATGGTAATCATCCAAATGTTCATAGGCTTAAAATAATCCAAAAATATGGAAAAACTAATTATACAATTAATTGATATGTTTTGACAGTAAACAGAGTACATAACACTTGGAAAATTGGATGTTGTAAAAATTACAACACGCGACTGGTCGTGTGATTGAGAAGGGCGTGACCACCGGAAGGTTAATACAGCAGTTTCTGTTAAATAAATAGTATATTTTGCACCTAGAGCAGAAAATGAGATTTTTCCGGCTCAAAATCGGTTTTCAAGTCTGAGGCCGTAGGCCAAGGACTAGAAAAGAGTGAGAGCTGGAAAAACATTTATGCCCGTGGTGTGATCGATATTTTTCGCCACACTACAGGTATTGTTGACAGAATAAATAAAGAATACAAAATGAAGAATACTTGTTATTGTACCTATCTCTTGATTTTAGTGGTAGAAGATTTGCAGTCAGGATTTCAGATTCTTTCAAAATTTCACTTGGAATATCACGGGCGTCGTCATCTTTAAGCATTTTTGAAAATTTGGAATGCGCTAATCAACAATAAATAATTGAATAAAAATGGTTGCAAAGCGAATGCTGAATTAGTTTGATTCGAAACTCGAACTGAAATCATGGCGACTTTGATGAAGAAAGTGGACACTCGCCCGATCTAGTAGATGACTTATTAACTACAGACTTCCAAGCGGCTGGAAAGAGAACACTTTCTGGCCTAGACCGGAAAAGAAACCTGTTTCTTACATCAGACGAGAGTCTGCAAACAAGGTCTGTCAGATCTACGTAGGGACTGGAAAACAGCTGCTTTCTGTGCAGTGTGGCAAAAAAGAGTTTTTTATGGATCATCATGAAACTTGCGTGTATATCAACCACCGAACTATTTTAGTAGGATATAACAGAGATTGTGTTCTCATTTCAATCTTAATTATGCTTTTCTATGTTAACAGGAACGGGCGTAAAATTCTCATCGTGGATTAACAGCGGTTTAACCCTGGTTAATTTGATCGTTATCACCTTTGTTGTGGTTCTGGGATTCTACTATGCTGACTTCGACAACTGGACTAAATATGGATTTCTGCCTTATGGGTACTCGGGAGTTATTGCTGGTATGAAAATATCTACAAAAAAAAGTAGTTAAATAGTTATAGTTAAATAATTAGCCTAATCCAATTCACTCATATTATTGTATATTTTAGTGAGATCCACGTTATAATGGCAGTGTTTGATTAACAATGGTATTGCTATCCTTATCTATCATTCAACAAAACGGATGGCGCTATCTCTCTCCCGCTTTGCTCTGTTGCCAGATCGTCTTTTAACAATGTAGAATTAATAATAAATAAACAAAATATTTCATCTTAATTATGGAAATTCATTATGAAATTATTGAAAAAAATATAATTTCTTGCTTGCTTAGCGTGGACCTCACTAAAGAATAATACAATAATATGAGTGAATTGGATTATATTGAGATCCACGTTATAATGGCAGTGGAGAAAGATAGGAGAACAACCTTGCCGATCCTCTGTCTTGTCAATGTCTTCTATAGACGGTAGCTGATACGGGTTTATTGATGTAATATTAACTGTTCATTCTCGTTTAAAATTATCAAATATATTTTATTAGGTAAAACTTTATTTTACAATAATTCCATAATGAATTTTCATAATCAAGATGAAATATTTAGTTAATTAATTATTAATTCTACAGGAGTGATCCGTGGTCTAGTGGACAGAGTGCTTGCGTAGCAGCATAGAGTTCCCGGGTTCAAACCCTCTCAATACCAGAAGTTTTTTAACCAGATCACTCCCGTGTTATCGGATGGACACGTTAAACTGTCGGTCCCGGCTGAAGTATGACAGTCGTAAAGCCCATTGATGGCTTAAATTATATTATATTCAGGCGGTGGGACCTTCCCGCAAGGGACTCCCCACCAACAAAAGCCATACGAATTTACTTTTTTTTATTAATTCTACATTTTTGATAGACGATCTGGCAACAGAGCGAAGCGAGAAAGAGATAGGGCTATCCGCTTTGTTGAATGATGGACAAGGATAGCAATACCATTGCCAATCAAACACTGCCATTATAACGTGAACCTCACTAAAGGTAATCCTTGCTCTGCAAGATTCTAATTATTAGGAACTTGACAAACTGAAAACTTGACTGGAAGCTATTTAATAATAATTATTATTTAAATAGTTATTATATTATTTCAATAGTTTATCATTATTATGTTATATAATATTTAATTATTATAATTTTATTATTTAATAATAATACCCAGTAGTTGGTGAAACTGCAATTTCTATATAATCATCCATCTTTGGCCTGCTGAAATATTGAAGCATTTAAAATAAGCCTATAACCATCCTCGGTGAATTAACAATCTATACCTATGCAACATATCAAATTAATGAGTTGAGTAGTTGAGACGTGAAGATGCGTCATTCGTGAATTTCCTATCCCCTACCTGTATAAGCCAGGTTTTTCTCTATTATGTTATAAACTAGCAGGTAACCCGTGCTCGGCAAGGATCTGATTGAGAACTTGATAAACTGAAAACTTGACTGAGTGAGATCTTGAAGAGTTTGAAATAGGTCGATAACCATCCTCGGTAAATTGAGAATATATAATGCAAAATGTCAAGTTAATGAGTTGAGTAGTTGAGACGTGATGATGCGTTATTAGTGAATTTCCTATCCCCTACATGTATTTACCATTTTTTTCATCTATTACAATATATAGATTTCAATCAATTCAAATTTATTTCTATTAAAATAATACTCAATATATTTCTGTTTGTAAAATAATCTAAAAATTAAAAATCAAAATATTCTCTATTTTCTTTTCTAGGGGCTGCCACCTGTTTCTATGCATTCGTTGGTTTTGACAGTATTGCAACATCAGGAGAAGAAGCTAAAAACCCACAATTCTCCATTCCAGTGGCAACTATACTGTCCCTAAGTCTGGTGTGTCTTGGTTAGTAAGGGGCATAGAGGGAAGATAGCATGAAAAGATATCCGATGACTTGTAGAATTCATTCAAAGTTTGGAAGTATTGTATCATATTATGTTGTTGTGTATGAATTTGAGATGATACTGTATCAAATTGTGGTGATACTGTATCATGTGTGGTGATACTGTATCATGTGTGGTGATACTGTATCATGTGTGGTGATACTGTATCATGTGTGGTGATACTGTATCATATTGTGGTGATACTGTATCATTTATGGTGATGGCATAGAGAAAAGATAGTATAAGAAGATATCCCATGGATTATGGAATTCATTCAAAGTTTCAGAGTTTTGTATCAAATTATGGTGTTGTGTATCAATTTGACATGATACGGTATCATATTGTTTTGATACTTTATCATGCTGTGGTGATACTGTATTATTTATGGTGATAGCATAGAGAAAATATAGTATAAGAAGATATCCCATGGTTTGTAGAATTCATTCAAAGTTTGGAAGGTCTGTATCAAATTATAGTGTTGTGTATCAAGTTGACATGATACTGTATCATATTGTGGTGATACTGTATCATGTTTGGTGATACAGTATCATATTGTGGTGATACTGTATCATTTATGTTGATAGCATAGAGAAAAAGTACGGTGGCATGAGAAGATATCCCATGGCTTGTCGAAATTCATTCAAAGTTCGAAAGTTTTGTATCAAATTATGGTGTCGTGTATGAAGTTGAGATGATACTGTATCATGTTGTGTTGATATAGTATTTTTTTTTGATCATAGTGAATCATTTTGTGATGATACTGTATCATATTGTGGTGATACTGTATCATTTATGTTGATAGTATAGTGAAAAGATAGCATAAGAAGATATCCCATGGTTTGTAGAATTCATTAAATGTTTGGAAGGTTTGTATCAAATTATGGTGTTGTGCATCAATTTGACATGATACTGTATCATTCTGTGGTGATACTGTATCATGTTGTGGTGATTCTGTATCATTTATGGAGCATAGAAAAAAGATACCATACGTAGATATGCCATGGTTTGTAGAATTCATTCAAAGTTTGGAAGTTTTTTATCAAATTATGGTGTTGTGTATAAAGTTGACATGATACTGTATCACATTGTGTTGATACTGTATCATGCTGTGGTGATACTGTATCATTTACTGTATAATTTACGGTATCATTGATGTGGGTTTTTTGTGTATAAAGTTGACATGATACTGTATCATGCTGTGGTAATACTGTATCATTTACGGTATCATTGATGTGGGTTTTTTGTGCTGCAAATAAATGTCACTGTTGAACTTTCATGAATTCCCAACAAATGTCACGGTTGAATTTCCATTAATTTCCAACCTTAGGCTAGGTGCACACCAGTTAGTCAAAACATGACTAGTCACGTTTAGTCACAATACTTCACATTGTTGCCTATGGCACAACTCACACTGATTAGTCATTGCAGTTAGACATGTTATTATTATTAAACGAAAATTCAAATTAAATGCTGTAATTCACCCCGAAGACTTCTGCTACTGCAAATATTGGAATATATGGAAATTTCATTTAGCTGTTTACCCTGTTGTCAATAATAATAATTATTAAACGAAAATCCAAATTAAATGCTGCAATTCACCCCGAAGACTTCTGCTACTGAAAATATCGGAATATACGGAATTTGCATCTAGCTGTTAACCCTGTTGTCAATATTTGCAGTAGCAGAAGTCTTCGGGGTGAATTACAGCATTTAATTTGGATTTTCGTTTAATAATAATAATTATTATTTCATTAGCATTTAAATAATTGCAATATCTCAGTAATTTCAATTTGTTGAATATTAGACAATGTTTCCATAAGCAACTATGTGAAGTATTTTGTGACTAAACTTGAGTACCTAGTCTTGTCTTGATTAACTGTTGTGTGCCTAGCCTAACTTGTTACTTTCTCACACTTTTCAATATTTTTTTTCAGATTTTTTTTTCAATTTTGTAACAATATTTCCCAAATTTTTCCCAGGATACGTCCTTGTTAGCGGTGTTCTAACCCTGGTGGTACCCTATTCAGAGATAGAACCTACTTCTGCCCTTTCCAGTGCTTTTGGCTCACTCCATCTGCCCTGGGCCCAGGTGAGATAACATAAGATGAGATAAGATAAGTTGAAATAAGATAAGTTGAAATAAGATAAGATGCGATAAAGATAAGATAAGATAGTATAAGATATTCATTCATTCAACACAGCATAATATTATGATTCACAGCACTGGCTTTATGATTCAGAGGCCCGGGTTCAAATCCCAGCCCGGGGAAAATATTTATCTCGGGCCACTCCCGTGTTTCGGATGGACACGTTAAGTCGTCGGTCCCGGCTGCCTAAAAAGCAGTCGTTAGGTCATGTCGGAGGCCCTGAAATTGATCAGTTGCGACCTGAAAACTCTGACACCAGACCTGAGCCAGCCAGGTCACTCGACATCATTATTATTATTATAGCATAATATTAAACAGTACATAGTAGAATATCTTCAATCAAAATGAAATAGACGAGTTTGAGAAAATAAGCGATTTTGATACAGAATTTCAAGAGAAATTGAATGACAAAAATGTATGACGCTTATTATGTATATATCTTATTGTCTCTGTACAAATACAGATATATAATCAGCTGATAACACTTGAAATGCGCGTGATCGTGGCGTTCAAGTCTGTACGCAGCTTAACAGCGACCATCTTTGAGATAATTTAGGGCCGGTTTCCGAGTTCGGGATTCAGCACAGTTCTAGACTTTAGACAGCCGAAGTCAGAAAATTGGCTTTCCGAAACGGGGCGTAGTTGTAGACTATGTAAATTAGGTTTCTAAAAACTTGAAAATTGAACCAAAAATAAAATGAAGATAAAATAGTGTAAAGTTTCAGCTATTTTGAATTATTTAGGATTGTCTCATTTCGTGATGAAATTACGTTTCCAAATGATAGAAATGAGAAAATAAAGATTATCATAAAAACTGCGACTACGCCCAATACCTACTATTACTTAAGTAATTATTATGTAAATAATTACTAAGTAATAGTGGGTATTGCTACGCCCCGTTTTGGAAAGCCAATTTTCTGACTCCAGCTGTTTAAAGTCTAGAACTTGGCTAAATCCCGAGCTCGGAAAACTGGCCCTTGAAGATACAACGATACTTTTGAACTAGATTTGATTGGGAATGAAACATAAATAAATTTGATTAATAATATATAATATCTATGTAGACTATCTGTTTGTTGGCTAGTCAACTGAAAAAAAATGGTTTCTTAAAATAATAATTGATAACAGCATTGGGTTTGGAGGTGTGTAGCCTCCTAAAGGCAACCATAGCTTTTAAGATATCTTAATTAGAGTTATTTATTTATGTATGTAACAATATAAATACTGCATATACACTAATCTACATTGAATGACAGTTTAGTTAATTTCTTCAACGAGTTTAACAAAGTATAGTATGGGAAATTAATTGATGAGAATAAAGATTGAATGCGATTTGAATGACGATTCTATGATATTGTGATGAGACTACATAAATCGGGGGTGTTTCAAGTTTCAACAAATAATTTATTGTCGATTCTCTGAAAATGATATAAAGCTTTGTAGTAGTTCAGACCCTGTGTTACTTGTAAATATTTGAAGGATATAGAAGGATATCCTTCCCATCAACACACGACCGGGAATTGGTGGAATATTAACTTAAGGGCCCGATACACTAGGGAACTTGGATCGGCCAACTTGGTTCGAGGAACCAAGTTTGTGTAGGATTTGTCCACACACTGTAGTGGGGAGAGTGAACAACCGTTCGTTACTTCAGTGTCTTTCGGGGTCTAGAGATGAGTGTTTCAAAGTTTGCAGCTGTTGTGGGAAGAATAGTTATTTGTATATCTAGAGTGAAAAGTACGACTTTTACTCCCTGTAGGAAAAAGTTTGAAGCCTGAGGTGAAGCCGAGGGCAACAATTTTCCTGAGGGAGAAAACGTATTTTCTGCTTGTGATGTACACAACATTTTTCCTCCATCTACATTTTTTATAGAAACTGCAAATAATATCATTTTAATAACTTACGTATTGGAGACAATGTTTCCTAACAACATAACCTAAAATATGAAACCTAAAAACCGGTCGTCTGATTGACACTGCTGATTGCGCTATCTATCGGCAAAAGTTGTAACAATAATATCAGCTGGGCGTCCACCAAAAATGGCTGACTCCAGATCACGCGGTTCAGATTTGAATTGCAGATCAAAAATATTTGTTGGCTGGTATTTTGAATAGAATAAAATATTTTTAAAATTGTATAAATTTTTATCGTCTACTAATATTAAGAATATAATATCATACAAACATATATTTCATGAGTTGATCAAATTTCTGGTTGTGGTATTGAATTCAGTTGACTCAATGACAGAAACCTCTATTATGCTTTCTCATCTGAGCTTAGACCTTCTAACCTATTACAATGTAAGTTTTAAAATAGAGATGTTCCCATGTTATTTAAATGGAGTCACTTTTCCTCCCTAGGGAGTCTTTCTGTTTTTTACTACCGAGAGCGAAAAAGTGACACTTTAGTATTATGTTTCAGGGAGTAAAGTAAGTACTTTAGGTGGAGGAAAAATATATTGAATATAATATACAGGGTGTTTCAGAAGTAGTGTCGAGAATTTTAGGGTATTGTACCTGGATGCTAGGAGACTACAAATGTCATATTTGAAGTGTCCAAAACTCAGCGGTTATCCTTATAGCTGCCATTTTGTTTTTTCACTTAAAAATTTTTATCTCAAGAACGAAATGTTGTATTGATCTGAAATTTGGCATGAATATTTATGCTATAAAGACTCAACTATAAAAAATAAAAAAAAATTTTTCGTTGAAATTTTTCAAAATGGCGGCCATTTTAAATTTTTGTTAGCGAATATCTCGAAAACCGTCCATTTTACAGAAAATTTACAAGAGACAAAAAAGTTAGCAAATTTTTTCACGATTCCAATGATACCTAATTTATTAAGATTGGTCGAAGAATAACAGAGAAATTAATTTTTTTCGTACTGCATGCATGACCACTTTTCACCATTTAAAGATCAATATTAATTTTTTTTATAATTTCATGAAAACCGTTCTTATTACAGAAATATACAAGAATAACTTTCCTCCAAATTTTATTTTACATTGAAAAATATTAATTTCACTCAAATCGGTTCACTGATACTAATGCAGCAATTGCTCAAAATGCCGTCCTTCAACTTGATTACACAGTCTGCACCTTTCAATCATGGACCGTCGAACTGCTATAAAAGCATTTTCATAATCTTGAATGGCACCTGCTGCAGCAACCACTCTTGCCACAAGGTCTTCTTCGTTTTCTACTGGCGTGCTGTAAACAAGGTCTTTCATATGGCCCCAGAAAAAAATCTAAAGGGTTGAGGTCAGGTGAACGTGCGGGCCACGGTACTGGTCCACCCCGCCCAATCCACCGCTGACGATAGGTCATGTTCAGAAAGTCCGTAACAACATTTCCGAAATGAGCAGGGGCACCATCATGTTGAAACCAAATATTATATCTGTTTGCAAGAGGCACATCTTCCAAAAGTTCTGGTAGTATGTCTCTTAAAAAAGTAATGTACGTGGGAGAATTCAGACAATTAGGAAGAATGTATGGTCCAATCACGCGATTACCTAAGATACCCGCCCAAACATTCAGCGAAAATCTATGCTGATAACCACGCACTTTGACCTCATGAGGATTGTCTAAGGCCCAGACGTGACTGTTGCGAGAGTTGAAGATTCCTTCTCTTGTAAAGCTGGACTCATCGGTAAATAACACATTTTCTAGAACATTTGGTTGGATAATGTCTTGCTGAAGAAACCAACGGGCACAGTTTACTCTTGGCTCATAGTCGCGTTCAACCAATGAGTGAACTTTTTGAAAGCGGAAGGGGTGAAGTCTTTCCTTGTTTAGTACACGCCACACAGAAGAAGCACTTGAATTGATTTGCTTTGCAACTGCTCTCGTACTCGTTCTAGGATTGAAATCGAATTTCTGCAATACTTCCTCTTCAAAAGCAACATTTCGAACTGCTCGAGGCCTACCAGCAATTACCCTGTTCCGTTCAAATGAACCAACTTCTCTCAGCCGATTGTGAGTTCTTGTGAACACCTTGTCGGAAGGGAGACGGCGGTTTGGAAATGCAGCTGCATACATTCTTCTTGCTTCAGTCGCATTGCCAAGAGCTGCTCCATACATGAAGTGAATATCGGTGTACTCCAGCGAACTAAATTCCATTACAATAATTAAATATTGTGTAGAAGCAATGTAAGAAAATATTGAAACTGGAAATTTAAGATAGAAATAAGACCTAGGAAACGTGAGACTAAGAAATAGGAAGCACTACATCTGGTTCTTTACTTTTAATGAAACAACAATACTTTTACAAGACAAACATTATCATCTGAAAACCATTGTAAAATCATCTGTTTGCCCATATGGAGCCATACCGAGTTTCAAAGCTTCATCTTAAATACATCTGGAATTAAAAAATTAATATTGATCTTTAAATGGTGAAAAGTGGTCATGCATGCAGTACGAAAAAAATTGATTTCTCTGTTATTCTTCGACCAATCTTAATAAATTAGGTATCATTGGAATCGTGAAAAAATTTGCTAACTTTTTTGTCTCTTGTAAATTTTCTGTAAAATGGACGGTTTTCGAGATATTCGCCATAAAAAATTTAAAATGGCCGCCATTTTGAAAAATTTCAACGAAAATTTTTTTTTTTATTTTTTATAGTTGAGTCTTTATAGCATAAATATTCATGCCAAATTTCAGATCAATACAACATTTCGTTCTTGAGATAAAAATTTTTAAGTGAAAAAACAAAATGGCAGCTATAAGGATAACCGCTGAGTTTTGGACACTTCAAATATGACATTTGTAGTCTCCTAGCATCCAGGTACAATACCCTATAATTCTCGACACTACTTCTGAAACACCCTGTATAGATAGAATATATCGCCCTGGCAGACGAACTGAACATAGATTTTAATCCAGATAGAAGACCAAGTTTGTCACGGATTTGGTTCGCGGTTCGCCAATTTTCCACATACACTGGGAAACTTTGTTCTCAAGAGCCAAGTTCGCAGATCACAGTTCCCTAGTGTATGGGGCCCTTTAAAGGTATAACAAAGATACTTTTAAACTAGATTTGATTGAGAATGAGACATAAATGAATAGTTTATCAATATTATAATAATATTAATGTATTTGTTTGTAGGTGTTCATAGGCGTAGGAGCTCTATGCGGCATGACGACTACCCTGCTGGGTTCCCTGTTCGCACTGCCACGCTGCATGTATGCCATGGCACAGGATGGTCTGCTCTTTTCCTGCTTCACACGGGTCAACAAGGCCACGCAGGTCGGTACAATTCACAAATAATTGGCAGTATTGCGAGGTATATTCATAATTTAATTTTCGATTTTTTTCAATTTTTTCTTGTAACGTTGAATTTTTTCTTGTTGGTGTAATTTTTTGTAAGCAGTGATATAGTGAGGTCCACGTTATAATGACAGTATTTGATCGACTTTGGTTTTGCTATCCTTGTCTATCATTCGACAAAGCAGATAGCACTATCCTTTACTAGGTCCACAACGATGACAATTATGTTTTTTACAGTGTAGAAATATAATTAATTAATGCAGAAAATCGGCATCGCTATTCTTTTATTTTTATCCACTGCCATTATAACGTGGACCTCACTATAGCTGTTTTCATCCTCTTCTCCTGTCGTCTTGTTCTACTTGGTTCTTCTTCTTCTTCTTATTCTTCTTCTTCTTCTTATTCTTCTTCCTCCTCCTCATTCTTCTTATTCTTCTTCTCCTTCCTTTTCCATCTACTCGTTCTCCCCGTTTCTCCTCCTTCTTCCCCTCTACATCTTCTTCTTCTCCTTCTCCTCCTTCTCAACTTCCTCCTCCATTTCTTTCTCTCTTCCTTTTTTTGTCTTCTTTCGCCTCTTTCAACTTCCTCACCTCCTCCTCCTCTCTCATCTATTCATTAATCTCCACCTCCTCCTCCTCTACCGACTCATTCTTTTTCCTCGCCTACTTCTTCATCTGCCATCAATTCTTCTTCTTCTTCTTCTTCTTCTTCTTCTTCTTCTTCTTCTTCTTCTTCTTCTTCTTCCTCATCTTCTTCTTCTTCTTCTTCTTCTTCCTCATCTTCTTCTTCTTCTACTCCACTTCCTTCACCTTCTCTCACACCACCTCCTCCTCCTTCTTCTTCAGCTCCATCTCCTCCTACTCCTTCTTCAGCTCCATCTCCTCCTACTCCTTTTTCACAGCTTTCTCAACCTTCTCCCTCTTCTTCTCCTCGACTACTACTTTCTCGTCTTCTTCTTCTACCTCTTAAGCTCTTTCTACACCACTCCTTTCTCCTTCCACTTCTTCTTGTTCTCATCCCTATCTTCCCTCTTCTCACCATCTCCTTCACCTCCATCACCTCTTTTTCCTCCTCCATCTACTCTACCTCCTTCTCCTTCCACTTCTCCTCCTTCGTCACCTTCTCCTCCCTCTCATCCGTCTCATCCATCTTCTCCTTCCTCTCTTGTTCCACCTTCTCCCCTTTCATCCTTCTCCTCCTCATCCTTCTTCTCCACCTATTCCCTTCTCCTTCTACTTCTTCTTTTTCTTCCTCCTCTTCTGCTTCTTCCACTCCACTTCCTTCTCCTCTCACTTCTCCATCCTCTCATCCCATGCCTTCTGATCCTCATTTCCCTCCTTCAACTCCGTCTTGTACTCCTCCTCCCCATTCCGAACCTTCTCTTTCTTCTCCCTTCTCTCCTCTTTCTACTACACTTCCTTCTTCTCTTCGTCATACTCCAGATCTATCTCTTTCTACCACTTCTTCTTTTATTTCTTCTCCTCCTTCTCCTTCACTTACTACTCCACCTCTTTTCCCTCCCCTTCTATGATCTCCATTCCTCCTCCTCATCATTTTACTCCTCCTCCTTCTCCTCTCTCTTTTTTCCTCATCCCCTTTCTCCTCTTCATCCTTCTTCTCTTCCTTCACCTCCTTCTCCTCCTTCTCCTCCTACTCCTCCTTCTCCTCCTTCTTTTCCTTCTCTTCCTTCTCCTTCTTCTCCTCATTCTCCTCTCCCTTCTCCTTCTTCTCCTCTTCCTTCTCCTTCTTCTCCTCTTCCTTCTCCTTCTTCTCCTCCTCTTCCTCCTTCTCCTTTTTCTCCCACTTTTCCTTCTTCTTCTTCTCCTCCTTCTCCTACTTCTCCCATCACACCTCCTACTCCTTCTCCTGCTTCTAATACTTCTCCTTCTTCACCTCCTTTTTCTTCTTCAACCGAATTTCAAAGCAAAAATTCATTCAATCGATTTCATTTTCTGTCAACAGGTCCCTCTACTGAACTTAGCAGTTTCAGGCATCCTAACAGCTGTTATCGCTCTGCTGTTTGACCTTGAGAAGTTGGTGGAGTTCATGTCTATCGGCACCCTGCTGGCCTACACCATTGTCAGTGCATCAGTCATCACCCTGCGCTACCGGCCTGAGATTCTGCCTCTGCTCAGCAGGGAGAACAGTTCATTGTCCGATCTGGCTGATAGTGCTCCATTTGCTAATGTAAGTACTATATCTACGTTAATAGTATATTACGTCACAAGGACGGGAAGGGGCCTTTTGCAGGCGAGAATGATGTTTCTAGTTGAGGCGTACATCACAAAAAACGGGTATGGGCCTTTTGCAGGTAAGAATTTTGTTTCTAAAGTGCGAGATAAATTACTTTTTCCTCCACCTACCGTCAAAAGTACTTACTTTAATCCCTGAAACATGATACTAAAGTGTCACTTTTTCGCTCTCAGTACTAAAAAACAGAAAAACTCCCTAGGGAGTAAAAGTGACTCCATTTAAATAACATGGGAAGCATCTCTATTTTGAAAACGTACATTTGGAATAGGTCAGAAGGTCTAAGCTCAGAAGAGGAAGCATAATTATAGAGTAGTCATTAAACCAACTAAATTCAATACCTCAACCAGACATTTGATTGATATATAAAATTTATTTTTGTATGCTGAAATTATTATTACAAACTTCATATCACTATACTAAAAAAATGTATGTATTTTTTTCTTTTATTCCATGTTATTCAAAATATCAGCCAACGAATATTACTTATTAACTAATCAAATTTGAAACGGGAACTTCATCATAGCTGTAGTTTTGGCTGTTGTTGTTGTTACAACTTTAGCCGACAGATAGTGCTGTCGGAGGAGAACTGTGATTACAAGCTACCTGTTTCTTTTTACTTTTTAGATTATGTTGTAACACATTGTTTGGTCACATACGTTTTTAAAAATTATTTTATTAGCAGTTTTTATAAAAATATAGGTGGAGGAAAAATGTTGTGTACATCACGAGTGAAAAGTGTTTTTTCTCCCTCAGGAAAATTGTTGCCCTTGGCTCCGCCCCGGGCTTCAAACTTTTCCCTCAGGGAGAAAAAACAGCACTTTTCACTCTAGATATACAAATAACTATTAACATTAAGAGGAGAAACCCATTTCTCCCTCCACAGTTTGTAGCATAGACAGAGACGGACATCCTGCGCACAATTAGATGCGCCGTGTCATTTTGCTTCATGTTCTTGTGATGAAAACATCTCTGTAACATACACAAACCAATATACCTGCTGACCAGTACACTATTTGGAACATTGCCAGCAATAGATGGAGGGGTGTGTTGCCGCGTCCCTCTACAAAGCTCTCTCACTCAGACACAAAAGAAGGAGAATGCTGCTAGGTAGTGGGAGTGATTAGTGGAGGATAGAGCATTGGACCTCTCCATCTTTGAGAAAGAGCTGTGTTAAAAGTAATTTATCTCACACTTTAGTTGAGGTGTACATCACAAAAAACGGGAAGGGGCCTTTTGCAGACGAGAATTATGTTTCTAGTCAAGGCGATAGCCGAGACTAGAATTTCATTCGAGCACTGCAAGAGACATTCACATCCAAGTAACGTCATAGAGAAATGATAGCGTGAGTAGATATCCCATGGTATAGGGCGTTTATGTCGCAACTTTTACTGTTATCCCAAGCAGATAGTTCACTTAGTTCTTCCCTATGCAGCTGTGTGACGCTGGTAGTATCTCAAATTGTGCCGTTCCTACACTCTCACCCCAACGAAACAGTAAAAATCTACAATAATTGGCTTGAGATAACAGTAAAAATTGCAACATAATTCCCTATACCATGGGATATCTACTTACGCTATTGTTTCTCTATGGTAATGTACACTATTTTATGTTATAATAATTTAAATAAGAATAATTGAGAAATAGAAAACATCACCTGCATGAGCTGAAGTTACTATAGTGAGGTCCACGTTATAATGGCAGTGGAAAAAGATAGAAGAATAGCAATGCTGATTTTCTGCATTGATTAATTATATTTCTACACTGTAAAAAACATAATTGGCATCATTGTGGACCTAGAAAAGGATAGTACCACCGGCTTTGTCGAATAATAGACAAGGATAGCAAAACCAAAGTTTATAAAATACTGTCATTATAATGTGGATCTTACTATAGTCGAGGCATTAGCCGAGACTAGAATTTTATTCAAGCACTGCAAAAGACATTCACGTCCAAGTAATGTACATTATTTTTGTCCTAATAATCTAAAGAAGAATAATTGAGAAATAGAAAACATTACCTGCTTGTGATGAAGTTACTACATGCATTCTATAAACATAACCTAGTTTACAATAATTCCAAATCAGGATTTTTGTGGAAGTTGACAAAACTTTCACCTTGAGCACTGAAGGTAGTTTTTTTGTAGCAGTTTTGCTGTTCCTATTTTGGAACTGGGAAACATACTCGACTGTAAAGAATACATATATATATATATATGGGCTCATTACAGTAGAGCAAGTTCATGTGTGTGGGGCTGTGTCAAAATTATGAATCAGCTGTTGAACTTTTGTAACCATTCAATCAGGTACTTAGTGCCAGTTGCAAAAAAGCCAAGCTATTTTCAATCCTGATTAATTCCAGTAGATACATCTTTTTGAAATTGTCTTCTTTGTTTTGGCTCAAGTGAAATTAATCAGGATCAAAATTTAACCGGCTTTTGTGCAACTGGGGTTTTGTTGGGGAAATTTTTGCATTCCTCTGGGAATTAATCTCAATTTACTGTGATTAGATAGGACATTTCAGTATGAATGTTATTATAAGTTCTTCTTTCGTAATAAATTTCTTATGCTTTTGTACTCCAGAGTGAAGCTTGGTCCCCGATATTATTACATAATAGTGGGAATTATACCCATTACTTTGATGAATTCATTATTACTATTATTGAATACTATTATTATCAATCATACTAATATTATATGGAAATGTATTAAATTATCACATTATGGATGTGCAGCATACCAACAGCCTACCCTGAAATTGAAATAGTAAATGAATTGCTCGTGTTCGGTGCGCATTGATCTGTACACACCTCAAGACATTTATCATTGTTCAATCTAATGCCCGGTCTACATGACAACGATATTAGCACAAACCTGGCAGGTTTGTGAGGAGGAGGTGGAGAAGGAAGAGGAAGAGGAGGAGTAGGAGGAGAGGTGGATGGTTGAGGAGGTGGCGTAGGAGGACGAGGAAGAGGAGGAGGAGGCTTGAGTTACTATTCATCTCAAGTTAATAAACACTTCAAAGACTTTGTATAGGATTTATATATGGTTTAGTTTATAATACAGGTTTGTGTTAAAGTTGGTGTCATGTGAACAGAGGTTTGAGCAAACTTGGCTCAAAGCCAGATTTGTGTAAACCCGGCTTTGAGCCAAGCTTGTGCAAATATTGTTGTCATGTGGACCTGGCATGAGGCATTTATAATTGAACAATGTTGCATTAATTCTAATTCCATTCTAAACAATTTGCAGGACTACACCCAGGGCAGAGCCGGTCTCCTGAAGACATCTGGCTACCTGTATCGCTTCCTGGACCCCATGCTGTGCGAAAGCCCACCAGGAGTGGCTGTCAGCACTTTCGTGTTCATCTACTGCATGTTCAGCGCACTGCTTTGCACCCATCTGAGGATCAACGGAGATCCCACCATGGGCGCCAATGTGGTGGCAACTGTCTTCATGTCCTCAGCAATGATCGCCTCTCTGGTGGTGATTGCTGCGCATGAGCAGAACATGACCGGCTTGAAGATGTTCAGAGTGCCTCTGGTGCCATGGCTGCCGGGGCTGAGTGTCTTCTGCAATGTTGCACTGATGACGCATCTAAACTTGTTGACCTGGTTGCGGTTTATTGTGTGGATGGCTCTGGGTGAGTTGTGTGTACACCTCCTCTTACTCCATCACTCCTTCTTGAAACTCTTTTCCCGGGTAGAAGAAAGGAGAGGGGGCCACGCTACCTGTGTACTGGGCATTTGTTCCAAAAAGGTGCATCCTCTAACTCTCGACTCTTCTTCTTCTTTATGTGCCGTCTCCATGGTGGAGGTTGGCTATCATGATGGAAATTTTTACCCTGCTTACAGCTGACTTGGAAAGTTCATTTGAGGTGCACTTGAACCAATCCCTTAAATTGCACAACCAAGATATCCTTCTTCACTCCACTGACCTCCTACCTGTTATTTTGCCTTGGATAATGAGGTGCAATATTCCATACCAGGAACTCTCGACTAGCATACTTTATTGTCCACTTCATAACTCTCATTACCATAGTGGCCCCATGTGCTTCCTTGATGGCAATTCTAGCTGGTAGCTGGTAGCACCAACTTATCTATTACTTTGCACCTCACATATGTTACTTGTATTTTATGCAATTATTGAATGTAAATCAGTGATCAAGTACCGTACTTGTAATTATTGTATTATTCCCAATGGCTCATTTGATGAAACTCATAAGCTGTATACAGACTAACTTGAGCTACATACAATTCAATACTAGGTTATTGAACATAAGATTTTTTGGCATCCTTTCAAATTCTATTAGATTGAACACAACTTGGCAAACATATGACATGTACATCTCGTAGAATTTATAATGATGACTAACAAATGTACGTCCAAAACTCGATGTGGGCTTTACACACCACATAGGTACGTTTGACTAAATTGAATGAAAAAGACTAAAAAATTGTCAAAAAACAACTGATTTATTGATAATTAGAAAGACCGGTTTCGGTTATTACACCATTGTCAATCTCTGATAAACTAAAACTAAATACAAGAGCAGCAGAATTTATACTAGTAGGCGAGTACTGCTATTGGTAGAGGGCATGAACGCCTGCCATTGGCCTAGCTAGACAGTCTCCTCCCCCTCAACGGTGTGACAAAATGAGCTCTTGTATTTAGTTTTAGTTTATCAGAGATTGACAATTGTGTAATAACCGAGACCGGTCTTTCTAATTATCAATAAATCAGTGGTTATTTGACAATTTCTTAGTCTTTTTCATTCAATATGAATAATTACCACAATATCAACTTCTCAACTACACAAAAAGTTTGACTAAATTTGTACTTGTCATAGATAGTACCTAATGTGTGTGTGTTTAACCAATCACTGTATGCTATCACTAGTTTACAGCTGGAAGTGCCCTCAGGTAACCACACTGGTCCACCAATATATTGCTCGGGGTGGAAACCTTAACAATAGACCACGAAAATGTCGAAATTCAATAACAATAGGTGACCACTGAAGGGTCCTTAGAACTTCTACCTGTCCATCCATTGTTTTCGGTGGCCCCGGCTCATTTTTTCAACCCCTTTTCCACTTCTGATGTCTCTCCTTCATTGCTCATTTCTCCACCTCTAGTCATATGTTCTCCTCTTAATTTCTCTCCTTTTTCTTTCCATTCTCTTCACGCTTTTGAGTGCCTCTATCCAATGAGTTACCTTATTTAAAACCTTCACTTGCTTACAAAACTATGAAAATGGAAACATTAAGGTATAACAGAAGAGAGATTAAACATATTCAAAAATGAAGAATTTTTGCAAAATAATCTCTTCAATATGTCTTTTGTAACAATTGATTAGGCCTATGTATTCTTGTGGGAAATAATTTGAATTGAACTGAACTGGGGAAAATTAATATGCTGCAAGAGTTCAAAATGAATTTTACTATAGAAAATACCAGAAAACCAGAAATAAATGGAAGTTGCGATTGCTCAAATGCTAATAAATGGATAATTATTATTAAACGAAACTCCAATTGAATGCTGTAAATCACCCTGAAGACTTCTGCTACTGCAAATATTGACAACACTGTTGTTAGGAAAAAATGTCATGTTTTTTGGAAAAAATGTCACGTTTTTCGGAAAAAATGTCACGTTTTTGGAAAAAATGTCACATTTTCGGAAAAAATGTCACGTTTATCGGAAAAAATGCAGCTAGATGGCACTGCTATCCAGAGATTGTCAGTTTGGTGTAAGGATAAGCGTTCCTGACCGGCAATTAGGAGGTACTGGGTTCGATTCCCGGGCTGACAAATAATTTTTGAATAGTAGCACTCATCGAATTTCCATCTAGCTGTTCTCCCTGTTGTCAATATTTGCAGTAGCAGAAGTCTTCGGGGTGATTTACAGCATTTAATTGGGATTTTCGTTTGATAATAATTAGATTGAAAAGACCATGATAAAGACATCATATTGTACCTTTGTTATTTTGTATTTTATTGAATAGATATTCCAAATATGTAATTAAATCTATATTATTATACAATAATCCATCAGTTGGTTAACTGCCATTCCTAATAAATTTTCCATAATCTATTGAACATGTTTTTTTTTCGCCACACTGCACAGAATGCAGCTGTTTCCCAGTCCCTACGTAGATCTGAGATACATTGCTTGCAGACAATTCTCGTCTGACGTCAGAACAGGTTTCTTTCCGGCCTAGGCCGGAAAGTGTACCCTTTCCAGCCGCTAACATGGAACTAAGAAAGGTGATCATAAAACTTTTCATTACTTGTGTTCATTATTCAAAAATTAAAACATTTATAACAATATCATCTTATTGTCATTTGAAAGAATAAAAAAGTATAAACTCAACCTCCCACATAATTGAACATCATCTTTTAGGTTATTTAGACAAATCAGAATAAAAAATGAAAATACTTGGACAATTTCCTGATATTCAGATTACCTCAGATTTGCTAGAGCTATCACCTTCCACTTCTGCTTTCGGAAGTGCTTAGTAAACAACTATTCTCATATATATATATATATATATATATATATATATATATATATATATATATATAGTTTATTTTTTTGTGTGGCGAAAAATAGCGTTCACAGCACGGGCAAAAATTGTTTTTTTTCGGCCTACGGCCTCGGACTTGGAAACTGATTTCGAGCCGGAAAAATCTCATTTTCTGCTCTAGGTGCGAAATATACTATATGTTTCTTCCATCTTTTTTCAGGTCTTCTAGTCTACTTCCTGTACGGAATGCATCACAGCAAGGAGAACATAACAGCTGGGTCGTCCTACTCTGTCCTACTGTCGCCGTCAGAGTCTAATAAACCAAAATGGGGGTCCATCCAGACCCCGACCAAGCAGGACCCCGACACGGAAAGCGAAAAGAATTTGCAGTAATCTGATTTTGAATTTCATAATTTATGAAAATTTTTCCTAAAATAAGGCAACCTAACTCAAGAGAGAAAAAGAATTTTCAGTAATCTGGTCTAAATATCATATGAATGTAAGTCCCAATAAGGCAACCTGACTCAAGAGAGATAGAGATAGAGTGAGAGAGTGAGAGAGAGAGAGAGAGAGTGTGAAAGGGAATGAGAGTGAGTGTGAGAGATTGATTGATTGATTGATTGATTGATTGATTGATTGATTGATTGATTGATTGATTGATTGATTGATTGATTGATTGATTGATTGATTGATTGATTGATTGATTGATTGATTGATTGATTGATTGATTGATTGATTGATTGATTGATTGATTGATTGATTGATTGATTGATTGATTGATTGATTGTTCCCTCTACCACCCAACCAGGCCGACACAATTACATAGCATCAATATAAGTAGTCCACTTCTGAAACACCAACATTAAAATAAATAGGAAAATTGTCATAACAAAAGCAATTATTTATTTATTTCATTGGCAATTACAGATCATAATTATAATAAATATAATATGATTGGGAGAAGACAATAGGCATAGCCCAAAACTGTCTTCTCCCAAATTTTAACAAATAAAAGTTTCAAAAAGAATAAGGTTAAGATTTCACTTTCACTTCAAAAAGTCCAATTTCCACTTCAAAACTAATGACAAAACTAAAAATTTGGAATTTTTATATTTAAAAACTGATTAAAAACAAAAATATTTCACTCAAAACTTATCAATATTATTCAAAATATTATTTTTTTTCAAGTGTACTAAGTGAAAGTTCATAATTTCATGAAAGTAAGAAAGAATTCATATTGTCTTCACTTCGTTTGTTAAAAGAGATTGATTGATTGAGTACTTTATTTATGTGGATTACAATATATACTGGCTTATACACTTATATACAATAGCTTATAATACAGCAAAATTATGGATGAATTTACATAATATAGACTAAGAAAATAATTATTGAACTGTATATGATATGAAAAAAGCAATCTGCAATAACTGTAGATAATTATAATTGTTATGCATGTACATAAATTGGTGGAGCTTTGGACAAATCAATGTCCATTCTTCGGAAAGAATATTAAAAATATCCTCCCCACTAACTCTTATCAAAATCAAAGAGAGTGAGAGAGAGAGAAAAGAATTTGAAGTAGTCTGGTCTAAATATCATAATATGAATGTATGTCCTAATAAGGCAAACTGACTCAAGAGATTCTGAGTCAGATTCAGATTCCTTTATTCATGTGTTTAACAAAACATAATTCAACTTACGTTCTAGCATTGAAAATAAATACAAGTAGCGGTAAAATGACATGGTGAATCATATTAAACTAATGAGTTCTACAATAATATTGTGCAAGAAAGATGATGAAAATGCCAAAGTTAAGGTACTACTGTAATGTTTTCACATGAAACGGTGAAGCTTGGACCTTAAGAAGTCCATTCTCAGAGAGGGTATCAAGGATACCCTCCCCTTCAGCACTTAACCATAAGCTTAAAGGAGAGAGAGAGAGAGAGAGTGATTGAGAGAAAAGGATTTGCAGTAATCTGGTCTAAGTATCATAATAAATGAAAGTATGTCTTATAAGGCGACCTGACTTAAGAGACAGTGGGTGCGTGTGTGAGAGAGAGAGTGAGAGAGAGGAATTTTCAATAATCTGGTCTAAATATCTTATTGTGAGAATATGTCCTGATAAGACAAACTGAGAGAAAAGAATTTGCAGTAATGTGAGCTAAATATCATATTTAAGTATGTTCTTGAGCAACCTGACCCAAGAGATAGAGAGAGAGAGAGAGAGAGAGAGTGAGAGTGTGCGTGAGAGAGAGAGAGCGATTGATTGCCCTTATTAAGGGCAGAGTTAGGACTCCAGGTCCTCTCTGCCACACAACTCTAAAAAGACAGAGAGAGAGAAAAAGAATTTACAGTAATCACAGCTGAATATCATATTTAAGTATGTCTTCTTCTTCTTCTTCTTCTCCTTCTTCTTCTTTTTTTCTCTTTCTTCTTCTTCTTCAATTATTTTGAACAGTGAAGCTAAAAGAGCCTCCATTCAGATAGCATAGGTGGCATTTTCATGATAAATAGAAATTTAAATTTATTAGAATAAGAATTTAGAGAGATAAATTTAGGCATACTATCGTAATTATTTTAAAATTTATAAATATTTCTTTATTTTATTTATCCCTATGGCCATAAGTCTTGAGGTGCGTACAGACTTTCGCTCTGCTCCGCAACCGAATGTCACTCGAGCAGAGCAATTGATGATCGACCGGGGACCAAGAGTGGAACGCGAGAACAGCTAGCATCTCCCGTAACGTTCATGATTGGTGCGACTGCAGAGCGGGGGCGGAGTGACTGCGGAGCGATGGAGGAACGAGGGCGGAGCTTGCGCGGAGCGGGTTGGAGACGCGTATATCTGTACGCAGCTTTAAGCTGCGTTTACACCAAAGTTATTAACAAAATGTTAATAACTTTATCTTTATAGATTCTATTAGATTGAACATAACTAATCATACACATGATGAACATATTTATGTGTTTGTGAAGTTCCATTCAATCTAATAGAATCTATGAAGATTAAGTTATTAACATTTCGTTAATAATTTTGGTGTAAATGAAGCTTTATACATTACTGGCCAATCAAATAAATTGTCAGCCTTTATAAAAAAAGACTTGAAGACTCGAAGACTTTGAAACATAAATCTTTCTGAATAAAATAGTATTTAATAATAATAAATTCATTTATTCTTCCAATTTATACAATCGCAATTGGTATTTAACATACCAATAAAACAATCAAAATACAAAATAATTGTGAAACATCTATAATCAAAAACAAGAAGAATCAACTTCGTATCTTTGTAAATAAATCTAAATTAAGAATCTAATATAAATCACACATGTAAATAGTAGAAATAGAACGGAGCAGGATATTGTATGTGGGCTATAGCTTGTACAAAATAAGGTGGGACTTGGGAAAGTGTTAATTTTGAATGATGTTTTTGTTGACAATATTATGTAGATATATTGAATAAATTTTATTCGACCCAGAGTCACACATCTATAATATAATAAGGGATAGAATTGGCTTGCATGTACACGTAGGGGATAGGAAATTCACGAATGATATATCATCATACCTCAACTACTTGATTAACTTGACATTTTGCATATAGATTCTTAATTCACCGAGGATGGTTATAGGGCTATTTGAAATACTTCAAGATCTATGAGGTAGATTTCAGTAGGTTCAGATTTTAATCAGATCCTTGCGAAGCACCGGTTACCTGCTAGTTGTAAGAATAATTTAGAATAAGAATTTAAATTTTTATCAGTCATTAAACTTAAAACAAACATGCTATAGACTTCCTCATGAAGGCTATGGTCATTATGCCGATATTATAATGAAATCTATGTTTTTATCTTCTCAAAAGCCTACACAAATTAAGTATTATATATTTTTATTTGACCTAAAGGCACAAACCTCTGCTATTGAGTCTCATCTGTAGGCCTAAGTCTTCATTTAAATAAAATGTTAATATATAAAATAGATTCTATTTTACCTAGAAGCACAAATCCCAAATATTTGTGAATAATATATTTTATTATACTTACTATAATTTTTACTCTTAATAGATTCTATTTTTCCCAGTAGCACAAATTCCAAATATTTGTTAATGATAGAATTACTATCAGTACTATAAACAGCCTACCCAGTCAATGAACTATAGTGAGGTCCACGTTATAATGGCAGTGTTTGATTAGTAATGGTATTGCTATCCTTGTCTATCATTCAACAAAGCGGATAACACTATCGCGCTATCTCTTTCTAGCTTTGCTCTGTGCCAGATCGTATTTTACCAATGGAGAATTAATAATCTATAACCAAAATATTTCATCTTGATTATGAAAATTCATTATTGAAAAATATAATTTCTTGCTTAATAAAATATAATTGATTATTTCAAACGAGAATGAACAGTTAATATTACATTAATAAACCTGTATCAGCTAACATCTATAGAAGGCATTGACAAGACTGGAGGATCGGCAACGTTGTTCTTGTATCTTCCTCCACTGCCATTATAACGTCGACCTTACTATAGATTCATGCATTCATTTCCTATGTACTTGTTAAATTCTATTATAGTAAGATATTTTAAAATTTGTAATTGTAGCTGTTACAAAATATTATTGTACTGTATTCAAGTATATTGTTACAATTTTGTGTCTCTGATTATATCTAGTATATAGTAGGAGTGGCTATAGTCGAGTGGATTAGATGCTGGCTTTATAATCCAGACACGTTAAATTGTTGGTCCCAGCTGCCTAAAAAGTAGTCGTTAGGTCATGTCAGAGGCCCTGAAATTGATCAGTTGCGAACTGAAAACTCTGACACCAGACCTGAGCCAGCCAGGTCACTCAATATTAGAGTATATTGTAGTTGTTATAGATTATTCTATATTGTGTCAAATAAAACAACTTCATATTTGAATCTATTTCATACAATTGGGTGTCTATAATAGTACCATCTATAATAGTATTTCTCACATCTTTCGACAATGACATAAATCGAAAAATGTTGTGAGAAATTAGATGGAGTTGAAAAAAAATACTTTGATTCCAAATTTTATGTAAATACAAGCAGCCTTTACTAATAAACTGGTTAATTGTAGATGTTATATAAATTATTGTATTTTATCTTGAATAATAATACAACTTGATCTGAATCAATTGTTAGAATTGGGTGTCTAATAGTATGGTTTAGGTTAGGTTAGGTCAAGTTAGGTTGGGTTAGCTTCCCGTGTTGGATGATTGGGTTAGGTTAGGTCGAGTTGGGTTGGGTTAGGTCTTCATACAACTTGATCTGAATCTATTGTTAGAATTGGGTGTCTAATAGTTACAGTTCAGGTTAGGTACAGTCAAGTTAGGTTGGGTTAGGTTTCTTCCCGTGTTGGATGATTGGGCTAGGTTAGGTTGAGTTAGGTTGGGTTAGGTCTTCATATGACTTGATCTGAATCTATTGTTAGAATTGGGTGTCTAATAGTACGGTTTAGGTTAGGTTAGGTCGAGTTAGGTTTCTTTCAGTGTTGGATGATTGGGTTAGGTTAGGTCAAGTTAGGTTGGGTTAGGTCATCATACAACTTGATCTGAATCTATTGTTAGAATGGAGTGTCTGATAGTACAGTTTAGGTCGAGTTAGGTTTCTTCCCATGTTGGATGATTGGGTTAGGTTAGGTTGGGTTGAGCTGGATGGAATTGTATTTAACTGATGAGTAATATAAATATAATCATTATTCATATTTTAAATTAATCATACTTTACAGGCCTACTATTATTCAATTCTGTTTTGGCCTATGTATAGTATTTTATGGAAGTGAATGTATTTAATTAGGCTAATAATTAAATATGTGTTGTTGAGAAGTTTTCTGTTATATTATAAAGTCATGAGCTTACCACATAAGCTTTAATAGTTATGGATGTAACAGAGAATATAATATATGTACTGTTGGTGTTATTATGTTTAATAAATAAATACATAGAAAACCAGTTGAGTTGTGGTTATTTCTTCAACCTTTTAATGTTAATTCAACCTGTTAATGTTATTTCTTCAACCTTTTAAAGTTAATTCAACCTGTTAATGTTATTTCTTCAACCTTTTAATGTTAATTCAACCTGTTAATGTTATTTCTTCAACCTTTTAAAGTTAATTCATTCAACCTTTTAAAGTTAATTCAACCTGTTAATGTTATTTCTTCAACCTTTTAAAGTTAATTCAAACTGGTTATGTTATTTCTTCAACCTTTTAAAGTTAATTCAACCTGTTAATGTTATTTCTTCAACATTTTTAATGTTATTAAAATGTCAATAAATATTTTGAGTCAGGAATAGTTGGAGGATGATTGTGGAGGAGGCCAGAGCCCAAATCGGGCTGGTAGCACCAGGATAAGAAGAAGAAATATTTTGAGTTCTGGACTACTAGATACTACTGTGAGGTCCACGTTATAATGGCAGAATTTGACTAACATTGATTTTGCTATCCTTGTCTATCATTCAACAAAGCAGATAGTGTTGTCCTTTTCTACCTCCACAACGTTGCCAGATCGGTTTTAGCAGTATCTAATCTCAATTGAAAAATATATTTTCTTGACCAATAAAATAAGACTGTCAGCTGTGCTTTTATTTAAAATTGAGTTTGTATTTTTGGTCCTTCAAATTTATTTGGACTATCTACTAGGACAATCGGTTTCATTTCCAACATGAATGACCTTCTATACCTCAGCCAGGACACTCGATATCATTTATTATTATTACTAATAGTTCTGTAGACAGTAGACCTCACGCTGTATTCTCATCGACAAGTACCTGATTGAAACTATAGACCTTATGGAAATATAGCAATAGACTGGCTTCTCCACACATCTGTGTAATCACTTGTCAGCTGATTTATGATGAATAACTCTTTAGTCTGATTTTTACTCTAATATTGGCGTATGAAGGAGGCTCCTTTTTCCTTTTATACTAGTAGTTCTGTGAACAGTAGACCTCACGAAGTATTCTCATCCACAAGTACCTGATTGAAACTATAGACCTTATGGAAATACAGCAATAGACTGGCTTCTCCACACATCTGTGTAATCACTTGTCAGCTGATTTATGATGAATAATTCTATAGTCTGATTTTTACTCTAATATTGGCGTATGACACACACACACACACACACATACAGACCAATACCCAAAAACCACTTTTTCCTACAGTTACCTTGAAAAGTGGCCATTCCTGCACTGATTACAGAACGCAAAGAATCACTTTTCCGCTCTAGTGGGGGAAAATTTTTTTCTGCACTCCAGATTTGCAACATGGCAACGCAAAATAATTAGTAGGTTATATGGAGTACCAGTGCAGCAAAATCAAAATGAATTTGGTAACAGTGACTGTGGTATAGTGTTGTGGTGCACGTTATAATAATAACGATGGACAACAAGGACAGCGACAGCTACCACATTCAGCACACAGCCGCCCCTTCATTCTTTTACTACTACATTATTATTCAATTTGACAATAAATTAAGGTTTTTATTAATAATAAAATTACACAGAAAAACATTTGATGGATTTCAGGCAATTTTACCCATAATTACCCACTTTTCATATTCAATGGTAACTGTAGGAAAAATTTAATGTGAAATACGTGCGCAAAGTTCCTCTGCTGCACTCAAGAAACCATTCACACTCAAGTAAACGTTTCTTTCGGTGCAGCAAACTGTCACTTTGCGCACTAGTTGCACAAATAACTATTTTGGACTCAGGGGACCTTGAAACGTATAGAAATTTAGAAATTGGGGTACTTTAATTTTTTTCGGAAAGCAATACTTTCCTTACCCAAGGTAATAGGGCAAGGAAAGTAAAAAGGAACATACCTGTCGAATTTCATGAAAATCTATTGCTGCGTTTCAATGTAAATGCAGAACATAAAAACACAAATTAAACAAAAAATATATAAGGAAACATAAAGAGAAATGCAAAACTGTTGACATGAATATTAGACCTCACTTCGCTCGGTCAATTAAAACACATATCATATTCAATATTTTTATTGTTATAAATGCATTAAATAATGTTACAAATTCAACAAGAAGCGTACAGACCTTTTGATACATTAAATTTAAAAAAACCTCAGTTACAACTCTCAAATCTCTTAAATAACAAAAAGAAGGATACATACTTTTTAATATAACAAATTAAAAAAAAACACAACGCTCTGAAAAGAAGCATAGATAAAATATAGCATAAGAAAATTTGCCATAGTATATAGGTCGTTTATGTTGCAAATACCAAGCCAATTCCTTGTTAACTCAAGCCGATTACTGTCTATTATTAGTGTGTTGTTGGGAGTGTAAGAACGGCACAGTATGGGGAGACTACCAGCGTCATATAGCTTCACCAAAAACAACTGCTAGGACTATCGGCTTCAGTTAACATTCACATTTGCAACATAAACGCCCTATATCATTCCATATCACCAAACAAGATACAGTATCAACACAATATGATACAGTATCATCTCAACTTGACACACAGCAGCATAATTTGATACAAAACTTGCAAACTTTGAATGAATTCTACAAACCATGGCATATTATCTTCTTATGCTATATCTTCTCCATGATTGAGAAGTAAATTTGTGCAAGTTTGTCCGTATAATAATTGTAATGTCACAGAATTTCACAAAAAATGTAAAATTTCAATTGGAAATTTACTTAATATTACTGTATTTGAAGAAAACAATTGATTAAAAATGGTTATTTCTAAGATAAAAATTTGAAACTGACAACATAATTCAAACAACATTATAGTAAGCTATACTGTATCAGGATTGAAATTTACACGACTTGAAATACATTTTTTTTCACTCTGGTATTTTTTTAAAATATTACTAAGGTGATACCTATCCAGATCTGTTGTATTTATTATCTAACGTATAATAGTTGTAAAAACACATATTAGTCTAAAAAATATTTTGTAAAGCTAAAATAATACGCAAACATTTTTAGAATATTATACATATATAGCAATATCACTACCTTCTAAACACATATATAGATCAGCTTTATTCATTAATGTCAGATTTGGCGTTTGGAATTTGGGAGATATGTGTGATATTAAAATTTATTCTAGATGAATTTGAAAAAACGATCAAATTTTGATTAATAAAACATGACAAAGAATTATGTTGAAATTATTCGAGACTATAGTGAGGTCCACGTTATAATGGCAGTGGAGAAAGATAGGAGAAAAACGTTGCCGATCCTCTGGCTTGTCAATGCCTTCTATAGATGGTAGCTGATACAGGTTTATTGATGTAATATTAACTGTTCATCCTCGTTTGAAATAATCAATTATATTTCATTAAGCAAGAAATTATATTTTTCAATAATTTCATAATGAATTTACATAATTAAGATGTAATATTTTGTTAATTAATTATTAATTCCACATTCTTGAAAGACGATCTGGCAACAGAGCAAGGCGAGAAAGAGATAGCGCTATCCACTTTGTTGAATAATAGACAAGGATAGCAATACCATTGCTAATTAAACACTGCCATTATAACGTGGAACTCACTATAGAAGAAATTAAAAAAAAACTAATTTTCTAAATTTTGACTAACAAAGCATCACAGTAAAGAATTATGTTAAAATTATTTGAGACTAGGTACCTTAATCTAAAATAACTTTTAAAACATGATTTTTGCAAATTTTAAATTTGATTTGATTAATGAAAAGTCACAAAGAATAATGTTCAAATTATTTGAGACTAGGTACCTTAATAAACTTAACTTTTAAAACATGATTTTTGCAGATTTAAAGTTTGATGTATTTTAAATACCTATTTTACATACTTTTGAAACCCTTTCTTACATAAATTATGTTACATCATTGAATACCTTTTTTACCCTATGTAAGATTCCATAATAAGATTCATTTAAAACTGTCATCGTTAACTGAATGAGAGGCGTAGATGCTATTTACTAGAGTAAGGTCCAAGTTGTGATGATACTGTATCATATTTGTTTGATACTGTATCATGTTGTGGTTGTTCTTGTTCTATAGTGAGGTCCACGTTATAATGGCAGTATTTGATTAACATTGTTGTTGCTATCCTTGTCTATCAATCCACAAAGCAGATAGCGAATGTATCAAATCGTAGTGTTGTGATGATACTGTATCATATATGTTTGATACTGTATCATGTTGTAGTTGTTCTTGTTCTATAGTGAGGTCCACGTTTTTATGGCAGTATTTGATTAACATTGTTGTTGCTATTCTTGCCTATCATTCCACAAAGCAGATGGTGAATGTATCAAATCGTAGTGTTGTGTATCAAGTTGAGATGATACTGTATCATATTGTGTTGATACTGTATCATGTTGTGGTTGTTCTTGTTCTATAGTGAGGTCCACGTTATAATGGCAGTGGAGGAAGATTAGGGAACAGCGTAGCCGATTCTCTGCCTTACCACTGCCTTCTATAGAAGGTGGTTGATACCTGTATATCTGATTTAATATTGACAACTTTTAAATCTTGTTTAAAATAATCAATTATACTATAACCGTCAAGAAAATATAATTTTTAATGATTAAATAGTTAATCTTTATAATTGAGAATCAATATTTTGTCAATTAATTATATTTCTACATTATTAGAAAACTATCTGGCAATGTTACAAAGCTGGAGAAGGATAGCACAATCTGCTTTGTGGAATGATAGACAAGGATAGCAACACCAATGTTAATCAAATACTGCCATTATAACGTGGACCTCACTATAGAACAAGAACAACCACAACATGATACAGTATCAAACATATATGATACAGTATCATCACAACACTATGATTTGATACATTCGCTATCCACTTTGATGAATGATAGACAATGATAGCAACACCAATGTCAATCAAATACTGCCATTATAACGTGGACCTCACTATAGGAAAGTTTAGGCTCAACACGACTCAGGTGGAGAAGAGACTGGACTAGTGGAGAGCATGTGTTTCTAAATGGTGACACTCAGACCAGTCGATTCTAGTCTCCGCGACCTCACCATTTGGAAACACATGCTCTCCACTAGAGTCCAGTCTCTTCTCCACCTCAGTCGCCTAAGTGTCAGTTGAGCCTTAGGATAGGCACACACCTATAGTAAAGACAAGACAAGACACGTTTAGTCACAATACTTCACATAGTTGCTTATGAAGCAACACACACCGATTAGTCATTGCAATTACACATGTCTTCATAAGCAACTATGTGAAGTATTGTGACTAAACGTGTCTTGTTTGTGACTGGTGTGTGCCTAGCCTTAGTCATTGCAATTAGACATGTCTTCATAAGCAACTATGTGAAGTATTGTGACTAAACGTGTCTTGTCTTGTCTTGACTTATGGATCTCACTATATCCTAAGCACAAGTCTATTAATATGATCATTAGTTTAATATTGGATTTAACATTTATTAAAAAATTACAATTTTAATATAAACTTGTATGACAGGAGATTCAACGCAACATACAATATGAATATTTTGGTGTTGATATTTTATTTATAATAATTATTCTAATATTACATAATTCATTTAGAAATCTGTTTTGATTGATTCACATGTATTGATTCCTAAACACACATACACACATACATATATTATTATATTAGAGGTGATTCGATTATACTGTATATCATAGTGTACATATATTATAATAATAAGCGCTTTTCTTATACTATTTGATGTAAATTATAATATATAATAGAATGATATATGATAAAAGCTACGGAGAAAGCAAGTATAGAGAGAGAATTACTGTATTAAAATATATTATAAAGCCTATGTTTACACATAGCCAATTGGCGAGACAGTTGTCTCTGGTCATCACATGGTTGCGGATTGTCGGCGACCAGGCCAGTTAAGGTTATGCACAGGCTAAAAATAAACTTTCTACTGGTGGTATTTTTCAAAGTTTTTCGATTTGTATACTATCAAGCTATCAAAATTAAAAAGTTTTTTCAGGAAAAAAATTTTTTCTGATCATTAATTTTTGAGATATGAGCGTCTAAAGTTTAAATTTTTGTGCCAGAACATTTTAAGCTCGGCGAAAGATAAAACCATGATATTTTAAGGATGGATTCTTCATGGTATTGTTGATCTAATGAAACAAAAATTTTCTGAAAATATCAATTTTTGAGAAAGTTATTCAATTTACCAAAAATGACCGAAAATAACTCAACTAATAGTTATTTTTGGTCATTTTTAGTAAATTGAATAACTTTCTCAAAAATTGATATTTTCAGAAAATTTTTGTTCCATTAGATCAACAATACCATGAAGAATCCATCCTTAAAATCTCATGGTTTTATCTTTCACCGAGCTTCAAATGTTCTGGCACAAAAATTTAAACTTTAGGCGCTCATATCTCAAAAAGTAATGATAGAAAAAAATGTTTTCCTGAGAAAACTTTTTAATTTTGATAGCTTGATGGTATACAAATCGAAAAACATTGAAAAATATCACTAGTAGAAAGTTTATTTTTAGCCTTTACACAGCCTTAAACAAGAAGATGTTTATAAGCGGCCAACTATTGGCACGGCAGTTGACAGCTAAACATGGCCGAGTTATTGCCATCTGTTGTGACTGAACTGTCAAAACCAAGAGAGCGCTGCTGGCCTACACCGTTCACACGGCGCCAACTGTCGCGACAACTGTGATTCCGAGTGGTGGGGGAGATTCCGAGTGGTGGGGGGGGGTTTCCGAGTGGTGGGGGGCTCGCTGGGCCCAATTGACTGTCCATAGTCTACTCCCGGAGACAGTTGAATTTCGGGCCAATTGTCGAGACAGTTGGCCTGAAGTGTTAATACGAAGACAATAATTTCATGCCAGTCAGTTGCCTTATGACAATATTGTCTCGCCCATTGGCATCGTATAAACTAGGCTTGAGGCTGTGCAAAGGCTAAAAATAAACTTTCTACTCGTGATATTTTTGTAAGTTTTTCGATTTGTATATCATCAAGCTATCAAAATGAAAAAGTTTTTTGTGTAGTTGAGTAGTTGATATTGTGGTAATTATTGACGTAATTATTATTAAAAGATATTGCGGTAATTATTGTTTCCTCCTGACAATTTCTTAGTCTTTTTCATTCAAAATGAAAAAGTTTTCTCAGGAAATTTTTTTCTGATAATTAGTTTTTAAGATATGAGCGCCTAAAGATTAATTTTTTGGGACAGAGCATTTCAAATTCGGTAAGATATAAATCCATGAGGTTTAGGTTTCATGGTATTGTTGATCTAGTAAAACAAAAATTCTCTGAGAATATCAATTTCTAAGATAGTTATGCAAATAACCAAAAATAACTTTTAGTTGAGTTATTTTTGGTAAATTGAATTACTTTTTCAAAAATTGAATTTTCAGAAAATTTTTGTTCTACTAGATCAACAATACCATGAAGAATCCATCCTCTAAGCCTCATGGATTTATATCTTACCGAATTTGAAATGTTCTATCCCAAAAACTTAATCTTTAGGCGCTCATATCTCAAAAACTAATCAGAAAAATAATTTCCTGAGAAAACTTTTTCATTTTGATAGCTTGATGATATACAAATCGAAAAACTTAGAAAAATATCACGAGTAGGAAGTTTATCTTTAGCCTTTGCACAGTCTTAAGGGCCGGTTTTCGAGCTCGGGATTTAGCTAAGTTCTAGACTTCAAACAGCTGGAGTCAGAAAATTGGCTTTCCAAAACGGGGCGTAGTTGCAGTCCACCTTTAAATAAAAATTTCGAATAACTAGAAAATTGAACACAAAAAAGAGAAAATAGTGTAAAGCTTCAGCTATCTTGAATAATTTAGGAATGTTCAATTTCGTCAAGGGAAAACGATTCCAATTATGAGAAAATAAAGATCATCATAAAAACTGCGGCTACGTTTTGGAAAGCCAATTTTCAGACTCCAGCTGTTTAGACTAGAAGTTAGCTAAATCCCGAGCTCGAAAACCGGCCCTAAATAAAAATACATCGCAGCTCGGAGTGTCATCTTGAAATAATTATTGGAGAAAAATAATAAATCTTTAGGTGGGGAATAGAAATTATTGCAGTCTTCCCATTATAAAAAAGTAAAATTTGAATACTCGAGGATTAAAAATTGTAAATTTTAGATAATCTAATGGTTACTGAGTGATTACAATGGATTTAGAATTCTAAACGCTATCATCTATCACAGCCTAAAAAAGCTAAAATATGACAAGATTTTTACTAATTCAATGGAAAATTGACAGTCAAAACAGGTACACTAATCAATAAAAACGTGTAGTACCCTTTATTAAAAACTTTAAAATGAACAAGTTTATTTTTTACTCTTCTTCAATGTTGTTTTACTTCACGAACTGCTTATTATTAAATCACTTTTTGCTATTAGAAAAAACGACTAGCAGTCAGATATTTTACAATAAATGAATTAATCACTAACTTTGACAACGAGATCTTTCGGCAGGTCCGCCATCTTCTTGGTTGTACTCAAAGACAAGTAGAAGGATAGAATGGCAATTTTTAGTGTGATGTTGGTGTCTATTGGGTTTGTTGTGGTTGAGAAGGTAATCAAAAAGGATGTGAGATTTGAAGTTGGTTTTTTTCGTTTAATATACATTGTCTATTGCTTTTAAATTGGGTGAATATCTCAAACTGTTCTATTGTGTCCAATTCTGGTCATTTGTTTTTTTATGTGTATGATTTGTAGATCAGTATTTATGTTTGTGTGTTTGTGATTTTCTTGAATTAGGTGGTCGGCAAATGTAGATTCTGTTTTTTTTTTAGTCCCTGGATATGTTCCTTGTATCTTTGATTGGCCGTTCAGACTGGCCATTCTTTCAATCAAAGATTCAAGGAACATATCCAGGGACTAAAAACAAAACAGAATCTACATTTGCCGACCACCTAATTCAAGAAAATCACAAACACACAAACATAAATACTGATCTACAAATCATACACATAAAAAAACAAATGACCAGAATTGGACACAATAGAACAGTTTGAGATATACACCCAATTTAAAAGCAATAGACAATGTATATTAAACGAACAAACCAACTTCAAATCCCACATCCTTTTTGATTACCTTCTCAGCCACAACAAACCCAATAGACACCAACAGCAACAACAGACACTAATCCAATAGACACCAAAAGCACACTAAAAATGTTGTCATTCTATCCTTCTACTTGTCTATGAGTACAACCAAGAAGATGGCGGAACTGCCAAAAGATCTCATTGTCAAAGTGAGTGATTAATTCATTTATTTTTTACATTTTAACTTGAAAATGACATATGGTCGAAACTAGTTGTTGAAATATTTTCAAGTTTTTAATAAAGGGTACTACACGTTTTTATATTTGTTTATTAATTTGAATAAAGTAGCCCATAAGTAAAGTGATTTTAGGAACACTAATATATTTTAGAAAAAAAACCTTCTCAAAAATTACAATATAATTGAAATTTTAATAATTTTAGTTGAAACTACTTATTTATTAGGACAATTTTGAGAAATCAGTTCTGGGTATTAATAATATTATTGCCCCTATAGTGAGATCCACGTTATAAAGTCAGCACCTGATTAACATTGATGTTGCTATCCTTGTCTATCATTCAACAAAGCAGATAGCTCTATCCTTTACCAGCCCCACTTCAGTCCCCAATTCTTTGTAGACGATGTAGAAATATAATGAACTACCAGGATATTGAATCACAATTATGAAAAATTGTTATTAAATCATGAGAATAAGAATTTTTTGTGTAGTTGAAAAGTTGATATTGTGGTAATTATTCATATTGAATAAAAGAAATTGTCAAAAACCACAGACTTTCTAAATCTTTGACAATTTCTTAGTCTTTTTATTTAATAAGAATAAGAATTCTATTGATGAATATAATATTAAATTAAATTTGAGACTAGAAGGTAACCCGTGTTCCGCAAGGGTCTATTTTAAAACTTGACAATTGTCTATCATTCAACAAAGCAGATAGCTCTATCCTTTACCAGCCCCACTTCAGTCCCCAATTCTTTGTAGACTATGTAGAAATATAATGAACTACCAGAATATTGAATCACAATTATGAGAAATTGTTATTAAATCATGAGGATAAGAATTTGTTGTGTAGTTGAGAAGTTGATATTGTTGTAATTACTCATATTGAATAAAAATACTAAGAGATTGTCAAAAACCACAGACTTTCTAAATTACTTTGGTCATGAAAAGGTTGACTAGTCTAGTTATTTGAAAAAGAACATTTAAAAATTATCCTTACATTATGCTACAATTTTTTATGCCCATATTACTAACACCTTCTAAAACTACTTGTTACATATAAGAAAACACATAAAATATCCGAACATTTAAAGTTATCAAAAACTGGAAAATCTTTCAATTACTTTGGTTCGATTACATACTGTGACTAAACATTTATTATTAATATCTTATAATAAATATGGTTGAAAGCCTATGGTATATTTTTCACAATCATTTACATATAGGTAATTTTCCAAGTGAATAATTTTTGGTAACATTAAATTAAGTGTGATCTAAATGAAGCTAATAAACCTTAAATCGGTCCAAAAATTTGAAAAAACTATGAGATTTACTATACAACATTGGTTTAATGTTAGGTATTGGTTTATAATTTTTATGTTATCACCAACCATAATTGTGTATAGATGGAAACAAATTGGAAATTGCATTTGTTCAAATGCTAATTAATGAATAATTATTATTAAACGAAAATCCCAATTTGAAATAAACTGGAAATTGAGTAGCTCAATATATATAGTGTAAATGGAGCCAGGCATCTACACTATTTATTGAGCTATAAATTTATTGAGCTGTAAATAACCCCGAAGAATTCTGCTACTGCAAATATTGACAACAGGGTAAAACCGCTAGGGGCCGGTTTTAGATCTCGGGATTTAGCTAAGTTCTAGACTTTAAGGCTGTGCAAAGGCTAAAAATAAACTTTCTACTCGTGATATTTTTCAAAGTTTTTCGATTTGTATATCATCAAGCTATCAAAATGAAAAAGTTTTCTCAGGAAAACATTTTTTTCCGATCATTACTTTTTGAGATATGAGCGACAGAAGTTTAAATTTTTGGGACAGAACATTTCAAATTCGGTACGACATAAATCCATGAGATTTAGAGGATGGATCCTTCATGGTACTGTTGATCTAGTAAAACAAAAATATCAATTTTTGGAAAAGTTATTCAATTTTACCAAAAATACGAGTAACTGAACCAAAAGTTATTTTTGATTATTTTTAGTAAATTGAATAACTATCTTAAAATTGATATTTTCAGAGAATTTTTGTTTTACTAGATCAACAATACCATGAAGAATCTATCCTCTGAATCTCATGGATTTACCTCTCACTGAATTTGAAATGTTCTGTCCCAAAAATTTAAACTTTGGGCGCTCATATCTCAAAAAGTAATGATCAGAAAAAAATGTTTTCCTGAGAAAACTTTTCCACTTTGATAGCTTAATTATATACAAATCAAAAACCTTTGAAAAATATCACGAGTTAAAAGTTTATTTTTGGCCTTTGCACAGCCTTAAACAGCTGGAGTCAGAAAATTGGTTTTCCGAAACGGGGCGTAGTCGTAGTCATTGTCATAGTTAAGTTTGAATTAAATTTCGAAAAACTAGAAAATTGAACAAAAAATAAAATGAAGAGAAAATAGTGTAAAGTCTCAGCTATTTTGAATTATTTAGGAACTCATTTATTTTATATAATTATATACAAAAGCTCACAGAATAAATCCATGAAGAACCTTATTGATATCAACTAGCTTATTAGAATGTTTCGTTTCGTCAAGGAAAAACGTTTCCAATTATAGAAATGATAGATTGTCATGAGAACTGCGACTACGCCCCGTTTTGGAAAGCCAATTTTCTGACTTCAGCTGTTTAAAGTCTAGGACTTAGCTAAATCCCGAGCTTGGGAACCAGCCCTAGATGGAAATTCGATGAACGCTACTATACAAAAGTTATTTGCCAGCCCGGGAATCGAACCCAGTACCTCCTAATTGCCAGTGTAAGGGTAAGCATTCTTGACCGGCGATTGGGAGGTACTGGGTTCGATTCAAATAATTTTTATACAGTAGCGCTCATCGAATTTCCATCTAGCTGTTTACCCTGTTGTCAATATTTGCAGTAGCAGAAGTCTTCGGGGTGATTTACAGCATTTAATTGTGATTTTCGTTTAATGATAATAATTATTTGTATTAGATATTGATAAATCAATGTTAATGCCAGTTGCACAAAAGCCAGTTAAATTTTAATCGTGATTGATTTCACAAGAGCCAATCAGAGAAGCAGAAGTCCTCGGGGTGATTTACAGCATTTAATTGAGATTTTCGTTTAATAATAATTATTATTTGTATTAGATATTGATGAATCAAAGTTAGTGCCGATTGCACAAAGGTCGGTTAAATTTTAATCGTGATTGATTTCACAAGAACCAATCAGAGAAGCCGTATTATAAAAAAGACCCTCTCTGATTGGTGTTCGTGAAATAAATCACGGTTGAATTTAACCGGCTTTTGTGCAGCCGGCACATAGTCTCACTACTGAATTATATCATTATAATTATTTTATTTGATCTTTATTATTTATAATTACAATTCATTGACATATCACAACGATTTATAGCTATTCTAAACGAAATTTGTATCTGAACTACTCAATTGATTAACTCGGAATTTTTCAAACAGATTATAAATTTATCAAGGATGGACATAGGATTGATTTTATTGATTATGAGTCATTCGTGTGTATCTATCCTTAACGTATAAGACGATTCTCTCCCTTATTTAATTAAATTATAGACTATATTGAAGTCTACGTTATAAATTATGACAGTGGAGAAAGATAGAAGAACAACGTTGCCGTAGTCGCAGTCCACGTTTAAATTAAATTAAAAACATTAGAGAATTGAACACAAAATAAAATAAAGAGAAGAGATAATTTTTGGATAGTAGTTCTCATCGAATTTCCTTCTAGCTGTTAACCCTGTTGTCAATGTCAGCAGTAGCAGAAGTCTTCGGGGTGATTTACAGCATTTATTTAGGATTTTCGTTAAATAATAATTATAGTGTAAAGTTTCAGCTATTTTACATTATTTAAGAATGTTTCATTTTCATTTCATCAACGAAAAACGTTTCTTATTTCTTCGTTCAATTCTTCAAGATTTCATTACCTCAAGATCTAAAATAGACCCTAGTGGAGCACGGGTTACCTACTATAGTGAGGTCCACGTTATAATGGCACTGGAGAAAGATAGGAGAACAACGTTGCCGATCTCCTCTTCTTGTCAATGCCTTCTATAGACGGTAGCTGATACAGGTTTAACTGTTCATTCTCATTTAAAATAGACAATTATATTTAGTTAAGCTATAAATTATATTTTCAAATAATTTCATAATGAATTTTCATAACTAAGATGAAATATTTTGTTGATTAATGATTGATTCTACATTGTTAAAAGTCGATCTGATAACAGAGCAAAGCGAGGAAGAGATAGCGCTATCAGCTTTGTTGAATGATAGACAAGGATAGCAATACCATTACTAATCAAACACTGTCATTATAACGTTATAATGGCAGTGGATAAAAATAGGAGAATAGCGATGCCGATTCTCTGCATTAATTAATTATATTTCTACACTGTCAAAAACAAAATTGGCATCGTTGTGGACCTAGAAAAGGATGGTACAACCGACTTTGTCGAATGATAGACAAGGATAGCAATACCATTACTAATCAAACACTGCCATTATAACGTGGACCTCACTATAGCAGGTAACCCATGCTTCGCAAGGATCCAATTAAAAACTTTATATACTGAGATCTTGGGAATTTGAAATAGGCCTATAACCATACTCGGTGAAATTGAGAATCTGTGTGCAAAATTTCAAGTTAATCAGTTGAGTAGTTGAGACGTAATGATGAGTTTCTTACACTAAACATGTATTATGACGAATCTTCCCTTTATCATATTATATAATATAATCGCATGCTACTGACATATATATCACAACATATAACTAATCTAAACGAATCCTGTTTTATCGGGAAATATTGGACTACCTTCATTGCTTTTAAAATTTAGAGTGCCGGTTGTACAAAAGCCGGTTAAATTTAATTCGTGATTAATTTCCACGAGAACCAATCAGAGAAGCCGTCTTTTCAAAAACGCCTTCTCTGATTGGTTCTCGTGAAATTAACTACGGTTAAAAATTGACCGGCTTTTGTGCGACCGGGCCAGAATATATTATTTGACTCAAGATTTTTTATCAATCAGTATTATAGTGTGAGATTCGACTGTTAACATTGATTGAATAATCAATGTTAAAACAATGATAATCAATTTTAAATAATAATAAAATTGATGTTATTTATAATTAACAATATTAATATTTATAAAGAAGGAAAACTTAAACTGAATCTCACTATAATGAAGTGCTAAAGCAATGTATTTTCGCTGAAAACTAGTTGATAACAACAAAAAAACAGTTTCAACAGTGAACCCGTTGATTAAACAAGATTTCGAATCTTATGAACCTAGATGTTTTTCGTTGAAAACTAGTTAATAACAACAAAAAACCCGTTGAATCTGAAAACCCATTTCAACAGTGACCCCGTTGATTCAACAAGATTTCGAAACTTATAAACCTAGATGTATTTTTGTTGAAAACCAGTTAATAACAACAAAAAACCCGTAGAAACCGAAAAACTGTTTCAACAGTGATTCAACTAGATTTCGAACCTTATAAACCTAATGAAGCGCTTCACAATAATTATTTTTCACAGATCAAAGTTAATTTTTGGAAGTTAAAACAGTGATTCCCGTTGATTCAACTAGACTTCGAACCTTATGTAAACCTTTTTAAACCTAAATGTATTTTTGTTGAAAACTAGTTGATAACAACAAGGAAAAAACTCGTTGAAACCGAAAAACTGTTTCAACAGTGATTCAACTAGATTTCGAACCTTATAAACCTAATGAAGAGTTTCACAATAATTATTTTTCACAGATCAAAGTTAATTTTTGAAAGTTGAAACAGTCATTCCCGTTGATTCAACTAGATTTCAAACCTTATGTAAACCTTTTTAAACCTAAATGTATTTTTGTTGAAAACTAGTTGATAACAACAAGGAAAAAACTCGTTGAAACCGAAAAACTGTTTCAACAGTTATTCAACCAGATTTCGAACCTTATAAACCTAATGAAGCCTTTCACAATAATTATTTTTCACAAATCAAAGTTAATTTTTGGAAGCTAAAACAGTGATTCCCGTTGATTCAACTAGATTTCAAATGTAACAAACCTTATATATCTTGATAGGGCGTTTCACAATTTGATTCGTTTTTTACAAATTCAAAAGTTAAAACTGAACAAATGCATAATGTCTCGAATATTTTTCAATTCAAACACTTTTGTATAAAAATATGTTCCTAAAATAACTATAAATATCGGTTCACCGTACGTTTTACATAATAGCTTCTTGTAAATGCATTAGTATAATATTGTTTAACCTTGGTTGATTCATACCTTTATTGTTGGAAACATGGAGTAAAATGTTGAATTTTCTGGTCAATTTTTTCGATTCGACAACCTACAAAAATACATAAAATTTATTAAATTAGAAGCAAAACTTACGGAACTATAATAAAAAATCAAATACATTAAATTTATTAAATTAGAAGGAAAATTGATCCAAAAATAAAATAAAAACATCGTATTTAACAATGTAGAAATATAATTCATTAAATTAGAAGCAAAACTGATGCAAAAAAAAATTAAAAAGATTGTATTCAACAATGTAGAAATATAATTCATGATGCATCACAATATAGCCTACCGTGTTTAACCTTCCGGCAGTCGCGCTGTTGTAAAAAGTACAACAGTGTCAGTTTTTTGTTGTACAAAACTATTGAATGGGGTGGTGTCAGTGAATGAGTCACCTATGCATTCCAAAACTTCCCCCATCACTCCACTGAGTTGCAGTATCAACCGAGCAATGGTTCAGTTTTTAGGTGCCATTTAGTCGCCACAGTGCATAACATAGGGAAAGACTGTATACGGCGACTGTAAACGAACCAATAACACAGAATTGATGGCTTTGCTTGATTTACCTTATTGGGCTATGAAATGGTAATCATCCAAATGTTCATAGGCGAAAAATAATCCAATAAGATTGAAAAATAATTATACAATTAATTAATATGTTTTGACAGTAAACAGAGTACATAACACTTGGAGAATTGGATGTTGTATAAAATACAACACGCGACTGCTCGTGTGATTGAGTAGGGCGCGACTACCGGAAGGTTAATCTCAACAATTATGGAAATTTATTATTGAATTATTGAAAAATATAATATGCTCTTGACCAATAAAATATAATTAAAGATGATTGTATCTCGATCCATTTCGAAAACTATAGTGAGGTCCACGTTATAATGGCAGTGTTTGATTAGCAATGGTATTGCTATCCTTGTCTATGATTCAACAAAGCAGATAGCGCTACCTATCTCTAGCTTTGCTCTGTTTCCAGATCGTCATTTAACAATGAAGAATTGATAATTAATTAACAAAATATTCCATCTTAATTATGAAATTTTTGAAAAATATAATTTCTTGCTTAATTGACCGAGCGAAATGAGGTCTAAGATTCAAGTCGACGGTTTGGCATTTCTCTTAATGTTTAAATGTTTATATGTCGCGCATTTACGGCGAAACCGTAATGGATTTTCATGAAATTTGACAGGTATGTTCCTTTTTAAATTACGCGTCGACGTATATACAAGGTTTTTGGAAATTTTTCATTTCAAGGATAATATAAAAGGAAAAAGTAGCCTCCATACGCCAATATTACCGTAAAAATCAGACTATAGAATTATTCATCATAAATCAGCTGTGTAGTGGACTGTAATACTACCCGTTCAAAAACATCGAACATCTTGAAAATGTATCTTTCCATCAACGTTGTAGACAGTTGCAGCCAGACCTGATAACAGCGCTCACACTCACATTCCGGGACGACACGTCACGGTACGATAGGACAGAAAGCTCTATGTTTATTTAGGATTTTTTCTAGACATTATAAATTGAAAAATTATTTATTAATTTTTGAGAAAACATGACAACAGGTCAATGTAACTTACTGAGCGCGAGGTCTACTGTTCACAGAACTACTGATAAAATGAAATTGATTAGGCTATTTTAAACGAGAATGAACAGTTGATATTACATCAATAAACCTGTATCAGCTATAGAAGGCATTGACAAGCCTGAGGATCGGCAACGTTGTTCTGCTATCTTTCTTCACTGCCATTATAACGTGGACCTCACTTGAAATGGATGCATTCCATATGCGATAATGCATTCTGTAGATGAAACAATAATAGTATTTTACTTTTCTCACCTTTAGTGCTTTAACTGGCAGTTAGTTGACAAGTGGTTCTCTCTCTTTCTCTTTCTCTCCTTTATAATAGGACACATGACTTCATTCTCCGTCTCCTTCTACTTCTTCTTCGACTCTTCTCCAATTCGGCCGGTGGTTGATTGCGGATTATTCTTACAACCTGAAAACAGTAAATAAGAATGAAAATACATTATCTTTCTACAAGATGTACTCATTTCAAAAATTGGCATTTCTTAAAGTAATAAATCTGGTGTGGCGCACTCACATAACTTTCCTTGCCGTTATAAAAATTTATCACCTGACGCTTGTGTTCACGTGCATCTCAAGTCTACTATTCAAAGATCTGAGCCAGCTGGTGACAGGACAACAACACTGGAGACACACGAAGTCTGCTATCTCTTCATAGTGAATGATTCAATAGAATCAACAGTTGCCAACAGTTTGCAATTGAATAATCACATTTTCTCAAATTTCGAGCTTATTTTCAATTTTAGGTGAAAATGTTACTAAACATTAAATGTAGAGTTCTCATGCTCAATCTACTCCACTCAAAAGTTCTCGTTTAAATTGTATCTGAAGCCTGATAATTGAGAATCTAAAATTAAACTTTGCATAGATGGGGTGGTGCTCCTGAAATTTTTACAGATATGGGACTTGTGGCAGTTGATAGAGCTTATCAATGACTATTTTTGGTATAAATTTGATCAAAATCGTTGGAGCAGTTTTCGAGAAAATCGCAAAAAAAACCTGTTTTTGCCAACATTTTTGCCATTTCAGCCGACATCTTGAATCGCATTTGATCGAAATTGTTCGTGTCGGATCCTTATAGCATAAGGACCTTAAGTTCCGATTTCAAGTCATTCCGTTAATTAAGAGGAGGGATATCGTGTACACAAACACACATACACTCATACACACCCACACACACATACCGACCAATACCCAAAAACCACTTTTTTGGACTCAGGGGACCTTGAAACGTATAGAAATTTAGAAATTGGGGTACCTTAATTTTTTTGGAAAGCAATACTTTCCTTACCTATGGTAATAGGACAAGGAAAGTAAAAATGCAAAATGGACTACCTTTATACCAATCGATAGAGAAAGTTTCAAAGTTTTTTTTAAATGCCTTACAAGTGTTTAATATGGTCTCCGGCTGCTGCACGATCTGCGGAACCGTATTACTGCTGCCGTGCACTCAATAACACCAGATACGCTTTCTCGCGTGTGGCACGAGTTTGGCTTCCGCGAAGATGTTTGCCGTGCAGCAGCCGGAGGACACATTCAACACTTGTAAGGTATTAAAAGAACTTTCTCTTTCCATTGGTATACAGGTTGTCCATTTTGCACTTTTACTCCATTTTTGTCCATTTTGCTTTCCAAAAAAAATTAAGGTACCCCGATTTCAAGTTTTCTATACGTTTCAAGGTCCCCTGAGTCCAAAAACATGATTTTTGGGTGTTGGTCTGTGTGTGTGTATGTGTGTGTGTGGGTGTGTGTGTGTGTGTGTGTGTGTGTGTGTGTGTGTGTGTATGTCTGTGAACACGATAACTCCATTCCTAATCAACCGATTGACTTCAAATTTTAAACTTAAGGTCCTTATACCATGAGGATTCGACAATAAGAAATTCAATAAAATTCAATTCAAGATGGCGGAAAAAATGGCGGATAATTACTAAAAAACCATGTTTTTCACGTTTTTCTAGAAAACGGCTATAACGATTTTTTTCAAATTCATACCCTGTATAGTTATTTATCAGATCTATCAACTGGCATGAGTCTTTTTCCTGGGAAACTAATGGGGGGTCCACCCTATCCTTGAGAAATGGACTTTGTAACCTCCATCTCGTGCATGAGGTAGGTAGGTAGGTAGAGCAGTTTATAAAAAGTACACAGTCATAGTCAAGATATTTCATCTGTAGAACAGCTGTTTTGACGACTTTAAAAAAAAATCACCTAATTTCACAATTTACACGAAGGAAAAAGTACTCTGAAAACAATAATTATATATACACATATACAGTAGTCTGATCGTAGTTGCAAATAATATGTTGCCGCCAATAATTGTCATGATGTTATTCCCCTAAATTATTCTCGTTTGAGAATGAGGCTTACAGTTCAATGAGCAAGGAAAGTTGTGTGAGTGTACCACACCAGATTTTTACTTTAAGAAATACAAATTTTTGAAAATGGGTCCATCATTTAGAAAGATCCTGTATATAAATAAATTGCTTAAAAAGCAGTAATTTTAAGGGCTGGTACCGAGCTCGGGATTTAGCTAAGTTCTAGACTTCAAACAGCTGGAGTCAGAAAATTGGATTTTCAAAACGGGGCGTAGTCGCAGTTTTTATAACAGTAGTCGCAGTTTTTATAACAGTAGTCGCAGTTTTTATTTTCTCATTTCTATAATAGGAAACGTTTTTCCTTGACGAAATTAAACATTCCTAAATACCTCAAAATAGCTGAAAGTTTACACTATATTCTCTTTAATTTATTTTGTGTTCAATTTTCTAGTTTTTCGAAATTTAATCAGTACCTCGGTATTTAGGAGGTCCTGATTTAATTGAAACGTGACTTTGACAATCACTGCGACTACGCCCCGTTTCGGAAAGCCAATTTTCTGACTCCAGCTGTTTAAAGTCTAGAACTTAGCCAAATCTCGAGCTCAGAAACCGGCTCTTAGTCAATTTATATGGAAAACAAGATCATAAGGCTACACTCACATTGAATACAAATATCTATCATAAAATTCCAGTGAAGCAAAATGTATTGATATAATATGTTACTCTATAAAATGATACAGAACTTGCAAACTTTGAATTAATTCTACAAATCATGAGATATCTTTTTTCCCTATGGTATCACCACAAAATGATACGATATTGTCACAACATGTTAAAGTATCATCTCAACTTGATACACAACACCATAATTTGATACAAAACTTGCAATCTTTGAATTAATTCTACAAATCATGAGATATCTTCTTAAGCTATCTTTTCTCTATGGTATCACCATAAATGATATACAGTATCACCACAATATGATACAGTATCAGCACACATGATACACAACAATATAATTTGGTACAAAGCTTCCAAATTTTGAATGAACTCTACAAACTATGTAATATTGTCTCATGCTATCTTTTCTCTATTATAACACCATAAATGATACAGTATCACCTTGAAATGATACAGTATCACCTTGAAATGATATATTATCAACACAAAATGATACAGCTTCAACTCAACTTGACACACAACACCATAATTTGATACAAAACTTGCGAACTTTGAATAAATTAATTCTACAAACCATGGGATATCTTCTTATGCTATCTTTTCTCCATGAGTATAAGAAGTTATAATATGAGAAATATATTGAAAAATTCTATGGAATTCATGAGTTAAATGACCTCATGGGTCTCAATATATGCTATACCCAGAGACTGAGCCAAATGATACAGTATCACAACAACATGATACAGTATCATCTAAACTTGATACACCATAATTTGATACAAAACCTTCAATCTTTCAATGAATTCTACAAAACGTGGGATATTATTCCTATGCTATCTTTTCTCTATCACAATAAATTATGATACTATACAGTATCACGACATAATGACACAGAATCACCACAAATGATACAGAATCACCAAAATATGATACAGTATCAACACAATATGATACAGTATCATCTCAACTTGATACACAACACCATAATTGGATAAAAACCTCCAATCTTTCAATGAATTCTACAAACCATAGCATTATATTCTTATGCCATCTTTTCTCTTTGGAAAACTGATATTTGGCACTGGTCTCAATATAAGCTATACCCAGAGACTGAGCCAAATGATACAGTATCATCTCAACTTGATACACAACACCATAATTTGATACAAAACTAGCAAACTTTGAAGGAATTCTACAAAACGTGGGATATTATTCCTATGCTATGTTTTCTCTATCACAATAAATTATGATACTATAGAGTATCACGACATAATGACACAGAATCACCACAACATGATACAGTATCATCTCAACTTGATACACAACACCATAATTTGATACAAAACTTGCAAACTGAATGAATTCTACAAACCATCTTCTTATGCTTCCTTTTATCTGTGATTAAACTAAGTGATGTGTGAAATATATTCAAGAATTCTATGGAATTCATGAGTTCAACTGACCTCATGGGTCTCAATGTAAGCTATACCCAGAGTCTGAGCCAATTGACACAGTATCACAACAACATGATACAGTATCATCTCAACTTGATACACAACACAATAATTTGATACAAAACTTGCAAACTTTCAATTCTACAAGCCATGGTATATCTTCTAAAGCTATCTTTACTCTATGCTATCACCATAAATGATATAAAGTATCACCATAGAATGATACAGTATCACCACAATATGATACAGTATCAACACACATGATAAAGTATCACCACAACATGATACAGTATTATCTCAACTTGATACACAACACCATAATTTGATACAAAACTTCCAAACATTGAATGAATTCTACAAACCATTGGAATTATTCTTATACTATCTTTTCTCAATGGCAAACTGACCTCATGGAAAGCTTGATCTACATTGAGCAGAGGATCTTTGGAACTGGTTTCAATGTAAGCTATAACCAGAGACTGAGCCAAATGATACAGTATCAACACAACATGATACAGTATCATCCCAACTTGATACAGAACAACATAATTCGATACAAAACTTGCAATCTTTGAATGAATTATACAAACCATGGCATATCTTCTTATGCTTCCTTTTTTATCTATAATTAAACTAAGTGATGTGTGAAATATATTCAAGAATTCTTTGAAATTCATGAGTTCAACTGACCTCATGGAAAGCTTGATCTACATTGAGAGGTGGATCTTTGGCACTGGTCTCAATGTAAGCTATACCCAAAATCTGGGCCAAATCTCGACCTGCCTCCTCAGTCACTCTTCTGGCATGAACTAGGTCCACCTTGTTGGCTACTAAGAGCATTGGGAAAGTATCTCTGCAACAAAATTACATAAATTTATAAATTGTATAAGATATAATATTATTCAACACAAATCTATAATATAATGGAGGAAAGAATTGGCTTATAGTTGTAGGGGATAGGAAATTCACGAATGATGCATCATCACGTCTTAACTACTCAACTCATTAACTTGATTATTCAACTCAAATCTACAAGGTGCACCAGAGAAACTTACTTATTTGAAAAAAATCCTAAGCGGGGAGCATCTGGAAGGGGAAGTTCCCAAGTTTATCCTCCCTCAAGTAAGTAGCCATCATGCTCTGGTCTAGAGAGCAGCGGGCCTTCGCAGTTGAGAGCTTCTTTTCTAATGGTCGATCACTTGTTGTTTCTACGCAACGTGCTATCCGCGCTCGATTTGAAATGCCTACTCACAGGCTCGTTCCAGGCTGCGGTTAAATCCCTGGTTTATGTCGATCGACCACAGACCATAGCACACCTCAAGAACCGGCTTATACACAAAGGGGATGGGAAATTCACGAATTCCTTAGGTATGTTAAGGAATCAACGTCTCAACTCTCTCACGTCTCAACTACTCAACTGATTAACTTCAAATTGTGTATTTATAGATTCTTAATTTACCGAGGAAGTTTATAGGTCTATTCCAAATTCTTCATGATTTCAGTAGGTCAAGTTTTTTGTCAAGTTTTCAATTGGACCCTTGCGGAGCACGCATTACCTGTTAGTCTATCTTCTATAACATAATAAAGGAAAGAATTGGCTTATACAGGTAGGGGATAGGAAATTCACGAATGACGCATCATCACGTCTCAACTACTCAACTCATTAACTTCACATTTTGCATATACATTCTTAATCCACCGTTAATGATTATACCGAGGAAGATATCATGAAATATTTTTTTGAAGGCCGTGCCATATAAAGCGGTTTTTTCACTCACCTGTCTTTGACCTGCAGAATCTGAGTGTGAAAATGTCTGATGTTGTCGAAACTCTGCTTATCAGTGACAGAGTAAACCAACATATATCCATCTCCGTTCCTCATGTATTGTTCCCGCATAGCGCTGTACTCTTCCTGTCCTGCTGTGTCCAGAACTGAAATATATTCAAATAAATAAATAAATTGTTATTCTTTATTGATTCATACAATCAAATTAAATCAAAGTTTATTCATCAAAAACAATTACATTACAAATTAGAATACTATAACAATTAAAACAATGAAGTTTTATGGATTGAATAATTTCTTAATAATAGGTAATAGGCATAGGTAATTCAATGAATAAATATAGTAATTCTGTGAACAGTAGACCTCACGCAGTATTCTCATCCACAAGTACCTGATTGAAACTATAGACCTTATGGAAATACAGCAATAGACTGGCTTCTCCACACATCTGTAAAATCACTTGTCAGCTGATTTATGATGAATAATTCTATAGTCTGATTTTTACTCTAATATTGGCATATGAAGGAGGCTCCTTTTTCCTTTTATATTATCCTTGAAATGCACATTTTCCAGAAACCTTGTATATACGTCGACGCGCAATTTAAAAAGGAACATACCTGTCAAATTTCATAAAAAATTTCTAAAAATTCTAAGTCAAATTTCTATTACCGTGTTTCGCCGTAAATGCGCAACATATAAACATTTAAACATTAAGAGAAATGCCAAACCGTCGACTTGAATCTTGGACCTCACTTCGCTCGGTCAATTAACTCCTCCTTGGAGTTGTTCTATATTTGAGGAGTAATTTTCAGGGGAATGTATTGTAAAATGTAAACTTGCTGAAAATAAAATGAATTACTGTATATTTGCCTCACCATCCAGCACACAATAGCTGCCATCCACCTCGGTGTGCTGCAGATAACTGTCCTCGATTGTCGGGTCATAATCGGTGACAAACAACTTCTGGAAGAACTGTATGGTGATACAACTCTTGCCCACACCTCCGTCTCCCACCACTACCAGCTTGTAGGTGGGGAGGTTGTCGTTGGGTGTCGCTCTGCTACCGGACGCTGTCATTGTGCACCCCTGTGCGCTGCGGCGTCTACCTATTGTGGCACCCTGCAATCGAAAATTGCTCGTTCAATCGATGCACGTATTAATGAAAAATGAAATAATTAAAAAAAAATTATCCGAAAAATGAAAAACTCAAGTTTTCTGTGGGTAAGGGAAGAGAAGAAGGAGGAGGAGGAAGAGGAAGAGTGGGAGATGATAAAGATACAAGTTATCCGAAAAATGAAAAACTCAAGTTTTCTGTGGGTAAGGGAAGAGAAGAAGGAGGAGGAGGAAGAGGAAGAGTGGGAGATGATAAAGAAGGAGAACTCTAATAATTTTATAGTTGTCTATAGGACGCTGTCATTGTGCACCCCTGTGCGCTGCGGCGTCTACCTATTGTGGCACCCTGTAATCCCAAATTGCTCGTTCAATCGATGCATGAATTACAAGTTCACTGAAACCTGGGAAACTGGCATTTTAAGTTTAAAAAATGTGGGAACAGGTCGAGGAGGTGACGTTGGAGGAGGAGGAGAAGGAGAAGGGAGAAGACGAGGAGGGAGAGGAGGAGGAAGAGGGAGATGAGGATGAGGAGGAATAGGAGATGATAAATAAGGTTATATGTGGGAAGATTGTCGATTGGTGTCGCTCTGCTACCGGACGCTGTCATTGTGCACCCCTGTGCGCTGCGGCGTCTACCTATTGTGGCACCCTGCAATCGAAAATTGCTCGTTCAATCGATGCACGAATTACAAGTTATCCGAAAAATGAAAAACTCAAGTTTTTTGTGGGTAAGGGAAGAGAAGAAGGAGGAAGAGGAAGAGTGGGAGAAGATAAAGAAGGAGAACTCTAATAATTTTATAGTTGTCTACCTATTGTGGCACCCTGTAATCCCAAATTGCTCGTTCAATCGATGCATGAATTACAAGTTCACTGAAACCTGGGAAACTGGCATTTTAAGTTTAAAAAATGTGGGAACAGGTCGAGGAGGTGACGTTGGAGGAGGAGGAGAAGGAGAAGGAAGAAGACGAGGAGGGAGAGGAGGAGGAAGAGAGAGATGAGGATGAGGAGGAATAGGAGATGATAGATAAGGTTATATGTGGAAAGATTGTCGCTTGGTGTCGCTCTGCTACCGGACGCTGTCATTGTGCACCCCTGTGCGCTGTGGCGTCTACCTATTGTGGCAGCCTGCAATCGAAAATTGCTCGTTCAATCGATGCACGAATTACAAGTTATCCGAAAAATGAAAAACTCAAGTTTTCTGTGGGTAAGGGAAGAGAAGAAGGAGGAAGAGTTTGTAATGATAAAGAAGAACTCTAATAATTTTGATAGTTGTCTACCTATTGTGGTACCCCGCAATCACAAATTCAATTCAATTCAGTTTATTTCCAAAAAACATAATACATGAATAAGAAATACAATATACAACATATTTTGGCATCCCCCTACGAGACTATCCATCTGTGTGTAGGGGGGAGTTCCACTTTATACATAATAAGCTTAATCTGCTCATAGAAGTAAATAATAGAGAATACACTTATATTGTGGATGTATTATTAATATTCTGATTATAAAATAGATAATACATTGTGCTGATGTATATTTAAGAATGAGTATGTAGGAATATGTATGTAGGAATAAGTATACTTAATACATTGATTGATTAGTAGAATAAATAAAAAAGGAAAAACAATATTTTATTGAAGATCGCAGTGGCAGGGATTCCAGAAATTCTCAGAAAAGAGACTGAAAAAAGCATAAACCGGAAAGGGAAAACAGTCAAACCGGTTATATCAATAATAAAATAAATACCAATTGTCTGGAAACCTTGAAGTCGTGTTGGTCACCAAGCATAACGAGGTTGGAGTAATTGCTCGTTCAATCGATGCAACGAATTAGCAGTTTACCGAAAACTGAGAAACTAGGATTTTTAGTTTAAAAAAGTGGGCAAAGAAGAAGAGGATTAGCAGTAGGAGGAGGAGGAGATGATGAAGAAGAAGAAGAAACCTGGAATTATGTTTATTATTAATAATTATTACCTATAATTATTGAAGGTGGGAGATTGTCATTGAGTGTCGCTCTGCAACCAGACGCTGTTAATGTGTGGACATGTATTGGTGGTCCCTAATACAAAACCCACGTTGAGATGTGAACTACATACCCACAACACTCAAAACATAAGACATGTAAACATAAGATCTGCCACAACACCACTTTACGAAGACTTCAAAATCCCATTCTATACCGGGATTTTTTTTAATCTTCTGCCAAAAGGATTTAAGAATGCAGCTACAACTCAAGAACAAAGATTCTGAAAGAGCCTCAATAATTATTACAATAATAATATCGAGTAACCTGGCTGGCTCAGGTCTGGTGTCAGAGTTTTCAGGTCTCAATTAATCAATTTCAGGGCTTCTGACAAAACTTAACTGATTACTAAATAATTACACAGTTACTATTACTTAGTATCTGGATAAATTGCCATACTCTGACAGACCTGAGCTAGTCTGGAACCGTAACTTTTTGACGACTCCTTAGACACAGGATCGTTGGGAGGACCAAAGAAGTAAGAAATAAAGTAGCAAGTAGGTAATTTATAAAAATATTAATAGCAATGTAATAGGTAAAGTAATGTAGGTAGGTAATGTATCAATAACTAACATAGGTTAGCATTTAGTACACAATATTGCATCTAACTACAATCAACTTAATTATAAAATAACATTGAATTGAGATGTGAAACATACCTCTTGTTTATAAAATAAAGCAAATATACTAATTTATCAAGAAAACAGCACTCACCTGTAGAAGAACAAGCCAGTTTATCCAAACAAAATTTAGGAAAGATTGTTGGGGATTGCAATGATTGGTTTTACAGAGAAAAATAAAAGTGCTTCATGGTCCGTCAAAACAGTTCAACAGTTCTAGAATGACTTGATTAAACATACTTCAGTTGAAAAGACTTTTCATTGGATAATAAGAAATTAATTGAGGATTATTCTATTGTACAGTTACAACAAAAATTGAATGCTGATAATGATAGCAGACGACAGATGTTAAGAATTTTGTACACAGCCAGCTTGATTTTGTTTGATATTCATTTTTCAAATCTGCCTCAACGTCAACTTCAGAATTTATATAAAGAAAAAGTTTATAAATTAAAAATAACGATTTTTTGGCAATTATATTCGATTTTCTCAAATAAGAATATTATGAATCTTTTTCTTGAAAAAATTATAAAACGGCTTAAAACGATAATTCAATCTATCGACATAACAGTACTCGATACTCGAAGGATCGATTCGTTGACTGCCAAAAAAAGTTTCGAATTTTTGGTTCGGTTCGGTTCCAGACAAAGCAGAAAGCATGCATGCCTGATTTCTCATGACTGTCTCCTACTTTTAAGCTAAATTTAAATCTATTTTAATCCAAATTCCAATTCTTCAATTTACAAAAAAACTTTATTCTCAAGTTTCTTTGCATTCTCCGACTATTAAATCAATTATATTTGATATTTTGGAAATTTAAAACTAGCTAAAAGATGGCAGGAGACGACGATAACAACGACTTTTTGAAGACTATAGAAGAAAATAGAAAACGCAACAAAGCCATTGTAAGTTGGATAATTGATTAATATTGTTTATTAATTGTTTCACATGAAATATAAATCGTCAAGTACATATTTTTGGTGCATTAACAGATCAATTTTTCACATTCTAACCTAAAATTGTTGTTGCGCGGGAATTCAGCTTTTTCTTGATAAGTTAGCTGATACATTAATTTACATTTTGATAAATTTGTTAGTCAGTTTTATCTGAATCCTCTACCCATTACAAAAACCTACATGTTCCATGGGTTATTTAGCCATTTAGAATTCCTAAATATTATGGTACCATTTTTATTATTTTTTGTGCTTATAATATAAATATATGGTAAAATAACATTATTATGCTATATCAATTCTGTTTTAATTTATTAGTTCCTTTCAATATAGGCCTAATCTCGTTTTTGCTCAATTAATCTACTATTGTGAGCCATTATATATTAGGCCTATTATAAACAACTCTATTTCGTGTCAGTGAGACCCGGTTGCACAAAAGCCGGTTAAATCTTAAACGTGAATAATTCCATGAGAGCCAATCAGAGAAGCCGTCTCATCAAAAGACCTTCTATGATTGTTCCTTGTGAAATAAATCACGGTTAAAATTTTACTGGCTTTTCTGCAACCAGGCATGAAAGTCCAGTCATACCCCTTATATTATTACTTTCCTTGCTCTATTACCATAGCCTAGGTAGGTAAGGAAAGTATTGCTTTTTGAAAAAAAATTAAGGTACCTCAATTTCTTAATTTCTATACGTTTCAAGGTCCCCTGAGTTCGAAAAAGTGGTTTTTGGGTATTGGTCTATATGTGTGTGTGTGTGTGTGTGTGTGTGTATGAGTTTATGTGCGTCTGTGTACATGATATCTCATCTCCCAGTTAACGGAATGACTTGAAATTTGGAACGTAAGGTCCTTACAATATAAGGATCCGACACGAACAATTTCGATCAAATGCGATCCAAGATGGTGGCTAAAATGGCGAAAATGTTGTCAAAAACAGGGTTTTCGCAATTACTCGAAAACGGCACCAACGATTTTGATGAAATTCATACATGAAAGTCATTAATAAGCTCTATCAACTGCAATAAGTCCCATATCTGTAAAAACTTCAGGAGCTCCGCCACATCTATGCAAAGTTTGATTTTAGATTCTCAATTATTAGCCTTCAATTTAAACAAAAAAAATAATGTCCAGTAACATTTCCGTCTAAAATTGAAAATAAGCTTGAAATTCGAGAAAATGTGATTATTAAATTGCAAACTGTTGGTTCTATTAAATCGTTCACTACAAAGAGATAGCAGACCTCGTGTGTTTCCAGCGTTATTTACCTATCACCAGCTGTCTCATATCTTTGAATAGTAGACTTGAGATGCGCGACAACACTTGCGATATGTGATCAATTTTCATAACGGCAAGGAAAGTTGTGTGAGTGCGCCACACCAGGTTTTACAGTTGAAAATGACTCCCACTATATTCCATTTTGCAATTTTTTCTCAGATCGAACAGTCATTGGAAGAATTCTACAAGCAGTATCCGGAAATGAAGGAGGAGGCTGAAGCTAGGAAGAATGATTTCAAGTCACAGTTACCAAAGGAACTGCCGAGAGTTGGACCTCGCCGCAAGACACTAGATCCGTCTTTCTCCGTCGCTGGCATAAAGCGAAGCAGAAAGGCGGTCAGTATGACCCCCACCAGACGATCGGCTAGGTTGTCGGGAACTGAAGTCAGCTTTAATCATGAAAAGTAAGTTATTATCATAGAGAAACAATAGCTTAAGTAGATAACCCATGGTATAGGGCGTTTATGTCGCAACTTTTACTGTTATCTCAAGCACATTACTGTCGATTATTGTCGATTTTTACTGTTTTGACCGGGTAAGAGTGTATGAACGGCACAATATGAGAGACTACCAGCGTCATAAAGCTTCACAGGAAAGAAATACATGGACTATTGGCTTGAGATAGCATAAGAAAAAAATCTGGTGTGGTACACTTACACAACTTTCCTTGCTCATTGAACTGTAAGCCTCATTCTTAAACGAGAATAATTTAGGGAATAACATAATGACAAATTTAAAACTACGATCATACTATCTATATATATAAAAGCGAAATGGCACTCACTCACTGACTGACTGATTCACTCACTCACTCGCAGAACTTAAAATCTACTGGACCAAAAACGTTCAAATTTGGTAGGTATGTTCAGTTGGCCCTTTAGAGGCGCACTAAGAAATCTTTTGGCAATATTTCAACTCTAAGGGTTGTTTTTAAGGGTTTAAAGTTCGTCTTTTAGCATGTATATTCTTCTTATTCTCTTAATTATAATTGAAAAATGTCCATACCATATGTTAATATAGAACTATAATCTAGAGAGAGTATCTTTTTGAAAGTTGTCAACTGGTAACTAAATTAAAAATTTTGTCAGATTGGCATTAAGTTGAGTTGACTTTGTTAGGTTGGCAACAAGTTGAAGATTGAAATGCATTTATCACGGAAAAATTGATTGGGCACTGCTACTTCAATCATGGGAATATTACTAGCCGTCAGGCTCATTTCGCTCGCCATATCCGTTTAGCCAGACGTTTAGTCTGGACCCCCGACTGGATTGTCCTAACATATGATAAAAATGCTCAAATGAAAAATGCAGGCGAGCGAAGCGAGCCTGCTGATCTCATTCTTGGACGATCCAGTCGGGGGTCCAAGGGGCGGAGCCCCCTGGCTAGACGGATATGGCGAGCGGAGCGAGCCTGACGGCTAGTATTGTATATAATATTGTTTTCAGATACATTTTCCTTTGTGTAACTTGTGAAATTTGATGATTTTTTAAAAGTCGTTAAAACAGCTGTTCTACATATAAAATGTCACGACTATGATGTGTTCTCTTGAATAAACTGCTCTACCTACCTACCTACCTCAGGCACGAGAAGGAGGTCCATGTCTGAAAAATGGGGATCGTTAGAAGACCCTCTGTTAGTTTCCCAGGAAGGAGACTCATGGTAGTTGATAGAGTTGATGATTCTAGAGAATGAATAACTATACATGGAAATTAAAAAAAAAATTTTATTTGAAAATCTATTTTCAAATTTACAATTTGAAAAAAATCGGTCATGTCATCTTTGAGAAAAACGTGATAGAAATTCAACAAAATTCATTTTTCTCAAGAATATTAAGGAGCTCCTGCGATTTTCTCAGAAATGAGACTCATGTCAGTTGATAGAGCTTATGAATAGGGTATAAGTTTGAAGGAAATTGTTAGAGCCGTTTTCGGGGAAAACCGTGAAAAACATGGTTTTTTAGTCATTATCCGCCATTCTTTCCGCCATCTTGAATTGAATTTTATTGAATTTCTTACTGTCGGATCCTCATGGTATAAGTATCTTAAGTTTAAAATTTCAAGTCAATCAATATTAGGAATGGAGTTATCGTGTTCACACACACACATATATACACACACACACACACACACACACACACACACACACACACACACACACACACACACACACACACACAGAGAGAGAGAGAGAGAGAGACCAACACCCAAAAATCATGTTTTTGGACTCAGGGGACCTTGAAACTTATAGAAAACTTGAAATAAGGGTACCTTAATTTTTTTACTTTCCTTGCCCTATTACCAGGTAAGGAAAGTATTGCTTTCTGAAAAAATTAAGGCACCCCAATTTCTAAATTTCTATACGTTTCAAGGTCCTCTGAGTCCAAAAAAGTGGTTTTAGGGTATTGGTCTGAATATGTGTGTGTGTGTGTGTGTGTATGTGCGTCTGTGTACACGATATCGCATCTCCCAAATAACGGAATGATTTGAAATTTGGAAATTAAGGTCCTTACAGTTTAGGGTTCCGACACAAACAATTTTGATCAAATACAATTCAAGATGGCGGCTAAAATGGAGAAAATGTTATCAAAAACAGGGTTTTTCGCGATTTTCTCGAAAACGGCTCCAACGATTTTGATTAAATTTTTACCTAAAATAGTCATTGATAAGCTCTATCAACTGTCACAAGTCTCATATCGGTAAAAATTTCAGGAGCTCCGCCCCATCTATGCAAAGTTTGATTTTAGATTTTCAATCATCAGGCCTCAGATACAACTTGAACAAAAAAATTCAAGTGGAAAAGATTGATCATGTAAATCTCTACAGTTAATGTTCAGTAACATTTTCACCGTAAATTGAAAATAAGCTCGAAATTCGAGAAAATGTGATTATTCAATTGCAACTGTTGATTCTATTAAATCATTCACTAAGAAGAGATAGCAGACCTCGTGTGTCTCCAGCGGTATTGTCCTGTCACATGATAAGCTGGCTCAGATCTTTGAATAGTAGACTTGAGATGCGCGTGAACACTAGCGTCAGGTGATCAATTGTCATAACGGCAAGGAAAGTACTAGAATGGTAAAATGGTAAAATACCTACAGGGTAGGTAGGTGCCTCTCATCAGGGAGTAAGTTTACACCCATTTCAAGGAATACCTGGAAGGGTTACCTGCTATAGTGAGGTCCACGTTATAATGACAGATTGATTTTGGTGTTGCTATTCTTGTCTATCATTTGACAAAGCGGGTAGTACTATCCTTTTCTAGCTCCGCAATGATGCCAAATAAGTTCTTGACGATGTAGAAATATAATTAATTAAGGCAGAGAATCGGCAACGCTGTTCTCCTAACTTCATCCACTGCCATTATAACGTGGACCTCACTATAGTTATTTTTTAATACTTTCATAGTGAATTTACATAATTGAGATTAAATATTTTGTCAATTAGTTGAATTTCTACATTGTTGATAAACGATGTGGCAACATCGCAATGCGTGAAAGTGATAGCGTCATCTGCTTTGTTGAACGATAGACAAGGATAGCAATACCATTGCAAATCACACACTGCCATTATAACGTGCACCTCACTATAGTGAATAAATTAATGTTTTATTACAGTAGCAGAATAGAAAATCAAATGCCTTACAACGTAGATTATTTGACATTGTAATGCATTTGATGGTCTCTTCTGATACTTCAATACAACATTATTTTATTAATGTATTTAAATATTTATTCATTACTAGCCGTCAGGCTCGCTTCGCTCGCCATATCCGTCTAGACAGGGGGCTCCGCCCCCTGGACCCCCGACTGGATCGTCCAAGAGTGAGATCAGCAGGCTCGCTTCGCTCGGCTGCATTTTTCATTTGAGCATTTTTATCATATGCTAGGACAATCCAGTTGGGGGTCCAGACTAAACGTCTGGCTATACGAATATGGCGAGCGAAGCGAGCCTGACGGCTAGTAATATAATATTCCCAGGATTGAAGTAGCAATGCCCAATCAATTTTTCCGCGATAAATGCATTTCAATCTTCAACTTGGTGCCAACCTAACAAAGTCAACTCAACTTAATGCCAACCTGACAAAATTATTAATTTAGTTGCCAGTTAACAACTGTTTCGAAGAGGTAGCTCTATCTAGATTATAGTTGTATAGTAACATATGATATGGAAATTTCAATTATAATTATTAAGAGATTGGGAAAAGAAGAATATACATGCTGAAAGACGAACTTCGAACTTTTAGAAATCACCCTTAGAGTTGAAATATTGCCAAAAGATTTCTTAGTGCGCCTCTAAAGGGCCAACTGAACATACCTACCAAATTTATTTATTTGTTGATACAATTACAAATCATATGAATATGATCGGGATAGAACAACAGGCATAGCCCAAAACTATTCTGTTCCCAAATTTTGATAAATAATAAAATGTCCAAAAATAGGTTCTTACTGAAAAAATTTAAAGTTCAATTTCTGTCCAAAAACATATATGAGCTAGAAATTTTGAATTTAGAATGATTAAAATACCAAATTGTAGTCAAATATTACACTTAATATTATCGCACTTTGAATAAATTAAGTTATTTCAGAAAATTTTGAAGCCAAAAAATACACACATCTTTCCACTAGGCATTTGAACGTTTTTGGTCCGGTAGATTTTTAGTTCTGCGACTGAGTGAGTCAGTCAGTGAGTGCCATTTCGCTTTTATATATATAGATAAGTTTAAGGGAATCATATTAATCAGCATATTCAACATTGTAATGCATTTGATGGTCTCTTCTGATACTTCAATACAACATTCATATATTTAAATATTTATTCATTATTTATCAATTTATTCATTAATTTCGCAGCGACTCCTTGGCTGATTCGGCCTCCAATACAGACTCATCAGATGACGAAGATGCGCCCAGATTTGGCAGGAAACGCGGCAGGGTGTCGTTGAAGCCACTCTCTGAGCTGAAAGCAAGACGAAGCACGGCTGGATCCAGAGCTACCAAAGTGCCCGAGTTACCCGTTGAAGAAGTTAGCGACAGACTCTTGGCGAAAATTGCCACAAATAGCCGAAAAGAGTATTGTTCAGTGAAGGGCACCACTTGTCATCAATGCAGGTAAGTTGTAATCGAATTTTAACTAAATTAGTTGAAGTTCTTTTTCTACTAATTATTACTTTCCTTGCCCTATTACCATAGGTAAGGAAAGTACTGCTTTCCGAAAAAAAATTAAGGTACCCCAATTTCTAAATTTCAAAAAAGTGGTTTTTGGGTATTGGTCTGTGTGTGTGTAACTGTGTATGAGTGTATGTGCGTCTGTGTACACGATATCTCATCTCCCAATTAACGGAATGACTTGAAATTTGAAACTTAAGGTCCTTACAGTATAAGGTTCCGACACAAACAATTTCGATCAAATGCAATTCAAGATATCGGATAAAATGGCAAAAATGTTGTCAAAAACAGGGTTATTCGCGATTTTCTCAAAAACGGCTCCAACGATTTTGATCAAATTTATACCTAAAAAAGTTATTGATAAGCTCTATCAACTGCCACAAGTCCCATATCTGTAAAAATTTCAGGAGCTCCGCCCCATCTATGCAAAGTTTGATTTTAGATTCTCAATTATCAGGCTTCAGATACAATTTAAACAAAAAATTTCGAGTGGAAAAGATTGAGCATGAGAATCTCTACAAATAATGATGAGTAACATTTTCACCTAAAATTGAAAAATTAAGCTCTAAATTCGAGAAAATGTGATTATCCAATTGCAAACTGTTGGCAACTGTTGATTCTATTAAATCATTCACTATGAAGAGATATCAGACCTCGTATGTCTCCAGCATTATTGTCCTGTCACCAGCTGGCTTAGATCTTTGTTTATAAGTAGACTTGTGATGCGCGTGAACACTAGCGTCAGGTGATCAATTCTTATAACGGCAAGTAAAGTTGTGTGAGTGCGCCACACCAGATTTTTTTTAAAGCTTCTTTGTATTTAGTTTTTTGGTAAATTCATTCATTTATTATAATTTCTTCGGCATTATCATCGGACTATCGGCTTCAGTTAACACTCACATTTGCAATATAAACGCCCTATACCATGGCATATCACCACAAATTATACAGTATCAACACAACGTGATACAGTATCATCTCAACTTGATACAGTACCATCTCAACTTGATACACAACACCATAACTTAATACAGAACTTCCAAACTTGAATGAATTCTACAAATCACAATAATATCTTCTTATGCTATTTCTTCTCTATGATAAAACTAATAAATATTCAATATGTAATTTTTATATATAGATGTAAGAAAGTTGTGATTAAAATATTTAATTTAATTTTTTTTTAATTTCAGACAAAAAACAAAGGACACAAAGTCGGTGTGCAGATCTGGCAAATGTGTTGGAGTGAGAGGGATGTTCTGTGGAGTCTGCCTTAGAAACAGATATGGAGAAGATGTAGCTGAAGTATTGAAAGACCCGGTCAGTATTCTCAAATTAATAATAAAACACTATAGTGAGGTCCACGTTATAATGGCAGAGTTTGATTAGCAATGGTATTGCTATCCTTGTCTATCATTCAACAAAGCGGATAGCGCTATCTCTTTCTCGCTTTGCTCTGTTGCCAGATCGGCTTTTAACAATGTAGAATTAATAATTAATCAACAAAATGTTCCATCTTAATTATGAAAATTCATTGTGAAATTATTGAAAAATATAATTTCTTGCTTAATAAGATATAATTGATTATTTTGTACGAGAATGGACAGTTAATATTACATCAATAAACCTGTATCAGCTACCGTCTATTGAAGGTATTAACAAGACATAGGATCGGCAACGTTGTTCTCCTATCTTTCTTCACTGCCATTATAATGTGGATCTTACTATAAATGTTTTACAACGTTGCCGAACCTCTGTCTTGTCAATGCCTTCTATAGACGGTAGCTGATACAGGTTTATTGATGTAATATTAACTGTTCATTCTCGTTCAAAATAATAAATTATATTTTATCAAGCAATAAATTATATGTTTCAATAATTTCATAATAAATGTTCATAGTTAAGATGAAATATATTGTAAATTAATTATTAATTCTACATTGTTAAAAGACGATCTGGCAACAGAGCAAAGCGAGAAAGAGATAGCGCTATCAGCTTTGTTGAATGATAGACAAAGATAGCAATACCATTGCTAATCGAACACTGTCATTATAACGTGGGCCTCACTATAGTAATGTAAGCAGAGTATAAGATATGAGTCTTGGTATTATATAGCCGAAACATGTTGCTAAATAATTTTAAAAAGCGTACTTAGATTTCTATTTTTATTCATAGATCATTTTCTAATCTATCTTCTTTCTATGATAGAGGAGAGATATATTTGAGGGTTAAAGGTACATTTTCGTTTGTGCGTAAACTTCCGCAGTGGACGATGACAAACATTCTTGACATTCATATTTTCCAAATTTCAAGTGTGCTTAACAGCTCAAATAACTTTTCATTATTTGTGTTTATTTTTCAAGAATCAAAACATTTCTAATAGTATCAACATATCCTATCATATTAAGCGAGCAATTTCTGTATGTTTGTTTATATTTTTATATCTGGTTATTCATGTTCAACGGATCTCGAAAAATGCTCTAACGATTTTCACGAAATTTGGAACATAGTAGGTTTATGATATAAAAATTCGATTGCACTAGGTCTCATCCTTGGGAAAATTCGCTGAACGACATTAAAAGAATAATTCATCCTTGGTTGAAACAGCTGAGACTTACGTCGTCTGTGGATAGTAAAAAGTGAACGATTGATTCTGTGGAAAATCAAAATATCGCATCCCCGAAATTCATAAGATGACGTATAGCCAACTGTGAAATATAAACACGATCATTTTAGAGAATTGTGTTCTGTTTATCAATAAATAAACATTACGAGCGAAGCTCGGTGCCCCGATATATGTCATTTAAAAGTATAAACTCAATCTCCCTCATTATAACAAAATTGAACGTAATCTTTCAGGCTATGTAGACAAATTGAAATCTACCCAATGTGAGATTCTCTCCCTGTCGTGGTCGACGACGGCATTCACGCACAAACCAAAACGCAGCTTTAGTGAAGAGAGGGCCTACTGCGCCCTAACTTCGCCCTACTAGGTCAAAAATAAAGGCAGTCATTCTATTCTATGATAAAATTAATTAATATTTTAATTGTTTACAGAATTGGTCCTGCCCACCCTGTAGGAATATCTGTAACTGCAGTATCTGTCGTACTAGAATGGGCAAAATGCCGACAGGGCAAATGGTGCCTTTCATCAGGGAGCAGGGATACACCCACCTCAAGGAATACCTGGACAAACATCCGGAGGATGATGAATAGAGGAGCAGGAGGAGGAGGATAAGAAGATGGAGGAGGAGGCGAAAGGAGAAGATGAAATCTGTTATGTAGTTGAGTAGTTTTACAAGTTGAATGTTTTCATAGTAGGTCATACCATAGAGAAACAATAGCATAAGTAGATATCCCATGGTATAGGGCGTTTATGTCGCAACTTTTACTGTTATCTCAAGCCGATTATTGTAAATATTTACTGTTTTGACAGGGTAAGAGTTTATGAACGGCACAATATGAGAGACTACCAGCGTTACACAGCTGTATGGAAAAGAACTACGTGAACTATCGGCTTGAGATAACAGTAAAAGTTGCGACATAAACGCCCTATACCATGGGATATCTACTTACGCTATTGTTTCTCTATGGTCATACATTATAGTTAGGAGGGGTTGAAGGAGAAGAGGAAGAAGAAGAAGAGGAAGCAGGAGAAGAAAAAGAGGAGGTGAAGAAAAAGACGAAGTGAAAGGAGGGGAATTAAAATTTGTTATATAGTTGACTAGTTTACAAGTTAAATATTTTTATAGTAGATCATACAATAGAGTTAGGAGGGGTTGAAGGAGAGAAGAAGAAGAAATAGAACGAGAAGGAGACGAAAGAGAAGGAGAAATGGCAGGAGAAGAAAAAAGAGAGGTAGAAGAAAAAGAAGTGAAAAGAGGAGAGATAAAATTTGTTATATAGTTGAGTGGTTTACAAGTTAAATATTTTCATAGTTGATCATACATTGGAGTTAGGAGGTGCAGGAGAAAAGAAGAAGAAGAAGAAATAGAAGGTGCAGGAGAAAGAGAAGAAGAAGAAAAAGAAGAGGAAGAAGGAGTAGGAGGAAAAGAAGCAGTAGAACAAGGAGCAGGAAAAGAAGAATAAAAAGAAAGAGAGAAGAAGAAGATAGTGATGATGAAGAAGAAGAAGAAAGGGTAAGGAGGAGAGAAAAAAAAGGAGAAAGAAGGGAGAAGAAGATGAAATTTGTGATGCAGTTTTACAAGTTAAATATTTTCATAGTAGATTATACATTGGAGTTAGAAGGAAAAGGAGAAGTAGATGATGATTATGAAGAAGAAGGAGAAAGGGTAAGGAGAAAAATGTTTTGATGTACAGCTTTTAAACTAGCTTTCCTTTACATTATATTTTACTTTACTTTATATTTTATTAGGATATGATACACATTTAGTAGATCAAACATTAAAGCGTTGGAGAAGGAAGAGTTGAAGAAGAAGAAGAAGAAGAAGTAGAAGAAAGAGAAGTAGAATTATCCAGCTTCTCATTTGAGATGAAGAATTAATTGAGTAGATTTGATTAAGTAATATTCTAGATGCTTAGTACAAAATATTTTTTGGGGTATTCAGGGTTTTATCTTATATATTTTTGTGCTATTCATTAGTTTACCTTGTATATATTTTTACAATATTATGTGTTGTGTAAAGAATATTAAAGTTGTGTTTGATAGAATATGGTGATCCAAAGTTATGATGAAGTGAGAAGGATGAAGTAGGAAAAAGGGTGGAGGAGGAGGAGGAAAAGAAGAAAAAGAAGGAGGAGGAGAAGAAGAAGAAGAAGAAGAAGAAGAAGAAGAAGAAGGAGGAACAGGAGAAAAGAGTGAAGATTAATTGAAGATAAGAAGGAAGCTGTGTAGTTTTGATTAAGTAATTCTCAATGCCTAGTACAAAATATTTTTTGAGCTATTCAGGGTTTTGTCGTAAGTATTTCTGTGTTTTTCATTATTTTATCGTGTATATATTTTTACAATATTATATGTTGTGTAAAGAATAGGAAAGTTGTGTTTGATAGAATATGGTGATCCAAAGTTATGATGAAGTGAGAAGTATGAAGTAGAAGAAGGTGAAGATGAAGAAGATGGAGGATGAGAAGGAGGAGGAGAAGAAGAAGAAGGAAAAGAAGAACAAGATGGAGGAGGAGGAGGAGCTGAAGAAGAAGGAGTAAAGGAAAATTTAGCTAATAATAGGAATAATAAGAAGAGACCAAAATTTGTCAAGTAGTTTCAAATTTTTTAGTATTCGACAAGTAATATTTTTGTTACCCCTAATTAAGTTCTAGGTTTTTAGCTAATTTTGTTTAGAAAATAATGAGACTGAAGTAAACTAAATAAGTTACTGTCATCAACTACTGATAATAATTATTATTAAACAAAAATTCAAATTAAGAAAAAGATTAAGAAGGTTTTAACGAGGGACGTGGAAAGATTGTGATGGGAGAAAGGAAATATACGAAGAAGAAGAGGAGGAGGAAAAGGAGAAGAAGAAGAAGAGAAAGCAAGTAGTAGGAGAGGAGAAGAAGAAGAGAAAGCAAGTAGTAGAAGAGGAGAAGGAGAGAAAGCAAGTTGTAGAAGAGGAGGAGGAGAAGAGAAAGCAAGTAGTAGAAGAGGAGAAGGTGAAGAGAAAGCATGGAGTAGAAGAGGAGAAGAAGAAGATGATGACGATGAAGAAGTTTTGAACAAAGGATGTGGAAAGATTGTGATGGGAGAAAATAAATAAACGAATAAGAAGAGAAAGCAAGTAGTGGAAGAGAAGAAGAAGAAGATAAAGAAGTTTTAGATGCTTTATTACAAAATATTCACCATTCAAGTAGGCATTGTTGAGTTTATTCTTGATAAAGTAAATTAAAATAAATAGATGCATAAAGTCGAATAAGAATGAGTTAGTTCAAATGAAAGGAAAGGAAAAAATTGTTGAGTTTATTCTTGATAAAGTAAATTAAAATAAATAGATGCATAAAGTCGAATAAGGATGAGTTAGTTGAAATGAAAGGAAAGGAAAAAATTGTTGAGTTTATTCTTGATAAAGTAAATTAAAATAAATAGATGCATAAAGTCGAATAAGGATGAGTTAGTTGAAATGAAAGGAAAGGAAAAAATAAAAGAGGAAGAGGTAGAAGCAATGAATTTAACTAGATTTTGAGGAGTAATGAGGAACAAAACTGATTAAGGCTGTGCAAAGGCTGAAAATGAACTTTCTACTGGTGATATTTTTCAAAGTTTTTCGATTTGTATTTCATCAAACTATCAAAATGAAAAAGTTTTGCCAAGAAAACATTTTTTTCTGATCATTACTTTTTGAGATATGAGCGCCTAAAGTTTAAATTTTTGAGACAGAACATTTAAAATTCGGTAAGAGATAAATCCATGAGATTTAGAGGATAGATTCTTCATGGTATTGTTGACCTAGTAAAACAAAAATATTCTGAAAATATCAATTTTCGAGAAAGTTGTTCAATTTACCAAAAATTACCGAAAATAACTCAACTGAAAGTTATTTTTGGTCATCTTTAGTAAATTGAATAACTTTTTCAAAAATTGATATTTTCAGAAAATTTTTGTTTTATTAGATCAACATTACCATGAAGAATTTATCCTATAAATCTCAAGGATTTATCTCTTACCGAATTTGAAATGTTCTGTCACAAAAATTTAAACTTTAGGCGCTCATATCTCAAAAAGTAATAATCGGAAAAAAATGTTTTCCTGGGGAAACTTTCAAAAATATCACCAGTAGAAAATTTATTTTCAGCCTTTGCACAGCTTTAAAACCCAACACTATTAGAAGTGTAAGGCTAGTGCACCGGTTAGTCAAGACAAGACAAGTCACGTTTAGTCACAATACTTCACATAGCTGCTTATGAAGACATGTCTAATTGCAATGACTAATCAGTGTGAGTTGCGTCATAAGCAACAATGTGAAGTATTTTGACTAAACGTGACTAGTCTTGTCTTGTCTTGACTAACTGGAGTGCGCCTAGCCTTAGTCAAAACAAGACATGATCAGACACGTTTAGTCACAATACTTCACATAGTTGCTTATGAAGACATGTCTAATTGCAATGACTAATCAGTGTGAGTTGCGTCATAAGCAGCTATGTGAAGTATTATGACTAAACGTGTCTTGTCTTGACTAACTAATGTGCGCCTTGCCTAAAACTGTACAAAATACTTCTGAGGAAATACCAGACCATGAATTCTCGGGGTTTAGATTAGTTGAGACAGAAAGTGAAAAATATAAACTTTAGTTAGTTTTAATTTTGTTTATAAATGTGTTTAATGCATGTATTTTTAAAAATGCAAGTATTTTTATGACAATAATATACCATGACTAACAGAAAAATCCCTCTAGACTTTGAATATTCTTTTGATATGATCTTGGGATGTATGGTGTGGTCCACGTTATAATGGTAGTGTTTGATTAGCAATGGTATTGCTATCCTTGTCTATCATTCAACAAAGCGGATAGCGCTATCTCTCTCTCACTTTACTCTGTTGCCAGATCGGCTTTTAACAATGTAGAATGAATAATTAATTAACAAAATGTTTCATCTTAATTATGAAAATTCATTGTAAAATATAATTCCTTGCTTAATAAAATATAATTGATTATTTTAAACGAGAATGAACAGTTAATATGACATCAATAAACCTGTATCAGCTACCGTCTATAGAAGGCATTGACAAGATTGATTGATTGAGTACTTTATTAATGTAGATTACAATATATACTGGCTTATACACTTATATACAATAGCTTACAATACAGCAACATTATAGATGAATTTACATAATATAGACTAAGAAAATAATTATTGAACTGTATATGATATGAAAAAGCAATTTGTAATATAATAACTATGGGTAATTATATTGTTATGCATCTACATAAATTGGCGGAGCTTTGGACATATCAATGTCCATTCTTCGGAAAGAATATTAAAAATATCCTCCCCACTAACTCTCTACCAAAAGACAGAGGATCGGCAACGTTGTTGCCTATCATTCTCCACTGCCATTATAACGTGGACCTCACTATAGCTGTTTTATTTTCGTGATCCGAAATTTAAAGGCTTGAAATGAAGTCTACATTATTTTAATGTTAACTTGGAATATTTTTCTTTACTATTTGACTGACTTTATAAGCCTTTGAATTTCAATATTTTTTGATTGAACACTTCATCAATTTTGTTGAAGATGCATTATATTATAATGGTTCTTGCTTGATCGCAGTTTATTGAATCTCTAGTTAATCTTGATCAAACTTAGTTTTACTTATTAAACTTAGTTACTCTAGAGCAAACTTAGTTTTATTTATTAAATCTCTAGTTACTCTAGATCAAACTTAGTTTTATTGTGGTGAGTTTCACTATAAACTGTCACTATTCCTTATGGGTTAACATCAAGGCTTCCCATTAAATTAATACTGACAGTTTTAACCCTACAGAGACACACTTACTTTATGCTAACACAGTAGACACACTGGGGTGTTGAACACCCCAATTCAATTTTGCATTTTTCTTTGAAAAATATGAAAAAACAATTACTTAGACCATACTTCATCATTTCTTAATCATTTTTGTTCCAAGTGCATACAGAAATCAAAAGTAAAGCACTGCTTATCAATATTTATACTAATTTTAGAAGTACATATGTTCCGCCTAAGTGTTGGAGCTCCTGGCTTGATCATTGCCAATGACAACTTCATCAAAAACTCACGTCTCTTCATTTTATTGTTTTGAATCTCAAGTTGATTGATTGATTGATTGATTGAGTACTTTATTTATGTAGATTACAATATATACTGGCTTATACACTTATATACAATAGCTTACAATAAAGCAAAATTATAGATGAATTTACATAATATAGACTAAGAAAATAATTATTGAACTGTATATGATATGAAAAAGCAGTTTGTAATATAATAACTATAGATAATAATCATATTGTTATGCATCTACATAAATTGGCGGAGCTTTGGACATATCAATGTCCATTCTTCGGAAAGAATATTAAAAATATCCTCCCCACTAACTCTCTACCAAGTTGTAGAGAATCATAGCATTTATTCCAATCTGATCCATCATCCCATACCACATTTGTAGTGACAATACAAGTAAATCTTTGTAATAAAAGTGTTTGATAAAAGTCCTACGTAAAAGACACTCTGGGGTGTTGGACACCCCAAACGAAGAACAAGATGAGCTGGTGACCTTGTAGAATGCTATTACTGACTGGAAGTGGTGGAGAGTAGTTGACAATACTACAAACCTAATTTAGACTGGGCATAAATTCCCATCTGTTTGATATTGTCAACTGCAGAGCAGAAAAAAATCCCTGGGGTGTGAAACACCCCAGTGTGTCTCTTTAGGGTTAAGTGGATCTCAATATATTAGGTGTAATTTTTGTTAATTTTTTCTGTTTAGATTATTTTATACACTTATTTCATTCGCATATTATTCTATAATATTGATCAAAAAGTTTTCATCATTCACATGGTTTTTTATGTTTTGTACTTATTTGTTAATAATATATTACTAATCTATATGTTAGGCGTAATTTTTGTAATTTTTTCTATTGAAATTATTTCTTACACTTTTCCATTCCCATATTATTCTATAATATTGTCAACGAGTTTTCATTAACTTGGTTTTTTATTTCTTGTTCTAATTTCTTTAGTTCATTGAGTTTATCTATCTTTAGTATTTTTGCATGTTATGTTATGCAACGAAAGATCTATTCATACAATATAAAAATTTAAATTCGAAAAAGAATTAATATTATTCAGTTGATTTTTCAAGTTATTTCCATCATGTTTTGCTATATTATTCCATATATTTTTGCTTGTTATTTCAATATTGCAGATTGATTAACTAATAAACTTTATTTGAATGTAACTCTGTGATATCGCTTTAATATTAATTACTTTCCTTGCCCTATTACCATAGGTAAGGAAAGTATTGCTTTCCAAAAAAATTAAGGTACCCTAATTTCAAGTTTTCTATATGTTTCAAGGTCCCCTGAGTCCATAAACATGATTTTTGGGTGTTGGTCTGTGTGTGTGTGTATGTCTGTGAACACGATAACTCCATTCCTAATCAACCGATTGACTTGAAATTTTAAACTTAAGGTCCTTATACCATGAGGATCTAACAATAAGAAATTCAATAAAATTGAATTCAAAATGGCGGATAATTACTAAAAAACCATGTTTTTCACGGTTTTCTCGAAAACGGCTCTAACGATTTTCTTTAAATTCATACCATAGATAGCTATTTATAAGCCCTATCAACTGACATGAGTCTCATTTCTGGGAAAATTGCAGGAGCTCCGTAATATTCTTGTGAAAAATGGCGGATAATCACTAAAAAACCATGTTATTCACGGTTTTCTCGAAAACGGCTCTAACGATTTTCTTTAAATTCTTACCATGGATAGCTATTTATAAGCCCTATCACCTGACATGAGTCTCATTTCTGAGAAAATTGCAGGAGCTCCGTAATATACTTGAGAAAAATGGCGGATAATTACTAAAAAAAAACATGTTTTTCACGATTTTCTTAAAATAACTTGACCGATTTTTTTCAAATTCATACTCTGTATAGCTATTTATCAGCTCTATTAACTGGCATGAGTCTCCTCTCTGGGAAACTAATGGGGGGTCCACCCCATTCTTGAGAAATGGACTTTGTAACCTCCTTCTCGTGCATGAGGTAGGTAGGTAGAGCAGTTCATAAAAAGAACACATACTCAAGATATTTCATCTGTAGAACAGCTGTTTTGAAGACTTTAAAAAAATGACGACTAAAAAAAATCATCGAATTTCACAATTTACACAAAGGAAAAAGTACTCTGAAAACAATAATTATATATACACTTATACAAAAGTCTGATCGTAGTTTCAAATATGAGCAAGGAAAGTTGTGTGAGTGTACCACACCTGATTTTTACTTTCCTTGCCCTATTACCTATTCCTTCAAATTCCACTCATTTTTGAAAAATCATAACTCATTGGAGATAGAAAGTTTCGAATTATCTCATTTTATTCAAAATTTCATAATCTAAAAGAAAGGCAGGAGCAAATTTTTCTGTCCGATCACAAGATTTGGCAGAAATAGCTGAAAACTGGAAAATGAGCCGAAAATACGAGGTTTTTGTGCCACTCTGTATCTAGCACAAGGAAATTTTGCATGAAGAAATTTGTTCTGGACTTCTCTTATGTACGCAAATAATATATTAAAAAATCAGAACTACAATATAAATTGAATGCACCAATGTATATAGTGACTGGACTATAACCTGTATCAGAGTCAATGACCTTTATTGACCTTTGTATTGACATACCAGACGTTTATAGTGATGTCCACGTTATAATGACAGTATCATCTGATCAACTTTGGTTTTGCTATCCTTGTCTATAATTCGACTAAGCCGGTGGTACTATCCTTTTCTAGGTCCACAACGATGCCAATTATTTTTTGCAGGTTTAGAAATATAATTAATTAATGAAGAGAATCGGCATCGCTATTCTTCTATCTTTATCCACTGCCATTATAACGTGGACCACACTATAGACGACATCCGGCTGTCTTATAAAATCTCGTCAGAACCTTTTGGTTGATTTTTGCACTGTACTGTACAACTTCTTCTTCTTCTTCTTCTTCTACTTCCTCTTCTTCACGGTCTTCTTCTGCTCCTTCTTCTTCTTCTCTCTTCGTCTTCTTATTCTTCTTATTATTATTCTTCTTCTTCGTTCTCCTTCTACTTCTTCTTCTACTTCTACTTCTTCTCAGGCCTTCTTCTTCTTCTACTTCTTCTCCGGCCTTCTTCTTCTTCTTCTTCTTCTTCTTCTTCTTCTACTTCTTCTCCGGCTTTCTTCTTCTTCTTCGTCTTCTTCTTCTTCTTCTTCTTCTTCTTCTTCTTCTTCTTCTTCTTCTTC